>NW_024582605.1:432604-616184 GCF_018398535.1 Haplochromis burtoni
ACAGCACTACTTGTGCAGTTAATAAAAGGACAAATTATGTTTGTCGCGCTGTTGCACACACAGCACGCTCGTTTGTTTCAGTTCGTCAGTTGCAACAAGACAGCTTACCAACGTGTACGTAATAAGCTAATACTCCTGTGTGCTACACACTACAGTGTACGCTGTATACCTACTTACTGGTTTTGTCGCATCAGTCTGTGTCTCTGAGTTAATTTGTGTTTCTCCTACAGCTCCGGACCGCTAAAAATGCGCGTGCTCTTTGTGAGCTCGTTCCTGTCTCGTAACCAGCGCGTTCTGCCGTCAAGGGCGATCATTGGTTAAATGTGATCATGTGACTGATGCAAGCCAGATCCTTTTATTTAGCAAAACTGTGATTAATAGTTAAATATTATTGTTGAGGGGCACAGACAAGACTCCGCACGCACACACATAAAAATAATAATAATAATTTTTTTTAAAAAGTTGCCTTATCAAAAGGGCACTTTGGGCACCCATCAGGAAAGGGGCGGGTGCTCAAGCCCCTCTAGCCCCCCGCACGTGCCTGCTTTGAGGTAGGAGCCAAAAAGGGTGTAGTTTGTGTGTGTGAGCACCCGTGTGTACACTTGTGAGCATGAACGCGCTTGTTTTTAAAATGTTCCTACATGTAATGATCTGCTAGAGGGTGTGGGGAGCCACAGACCCGTCCACCAGGGCATGAAGCAGGTATGGAGGAGCTCAAAACTCCAGACCAACACAAGGAGACCAAGGAAGACCAACAGAGGGGCAGTCCTCTTCACTCTCTGTTGCACATTTAAAGCGATCTTGGGAAGTGGCCAAATCCTCATGTGACACAAGTGGGCTTTTATGTCCATGGGATACTCTGACCGCAGAGCGAAGAATGACATGAGTTGTGAACAAATTTATTCGTAGGATGTTACAGCTCTAAAGGTAGGCAAGGTGCTGTTTTTTTTTTCTTCTAGAACTGGATATTAAAAAACACCATGCAAAAGAAGAAGAAGAAGAAGAAAGAACTGGAAAGCGAACTGTCCTCCTGAACACGCTATTGTATTTTTAACCATTCCACAAAGATTAAACCTGGCTAAATTATAAGGTTTGGTTACCATTTACTGTTTTGGCAACCCTAAAAACCATCTTTTATGTTCATTTACTGAAGCATAATAAATGTTTTTGTTTGTCAGATGATCGTAAATAATGAGGAATGTGTGTGAAATGCCATACTGCCTTAACTCAGGCCAGAATCCATATGTTTGTGTTCTCAATCACTCCTGAAAATTCCATTTTCTGAGCCATGAAAAAAAATTGTTGTGGGATTTTCACCTTGGACTTTGATTTTGATGCAACCCCCATAGAGTACCATTTCTAAAATAAGTCACACATTAACCTCCTTGACTGCCAGACCAATCAGCTTCAGTTATGACAGCTGCATCTTTAGGTTTTATCTTTATGAGTTTTGAAACACTGTGGTTTTCTTGCAGATTTGAAACTGTAAAAGTCATGCCTCTCTTGGAATTTTTAGCTGGGAGCATTTCAGGTAGGAAAATACTGTTTTTAAGAGAACAACAGAAAATGTAACACAGAGCAGTAATTGTCTGATTGTGGAGAAATAAAATGTTGTTGTTGGTTGTTGTAGGTGCACTGGGAATTGCAGTAGGACATCCGTTAGACACTGTGAAGGTTGCATGACACTTTGAAACCAATAAATATGACTTAATGCACAAATTGTTTCTTATTTTTTATTTTACATCTCTTCTTACATTTGTAGGTACGTCTCCAAGCCCAGTCTGTGTATAACGGGATATTTCACTGTGTGATTAAAACATACTCTCATGAAGGGGTGGGTACCACATTTTTCCTACATTGTTTTGCAAGAAATACTGACGTGAAGTAGTGTAATGCTCCACTGGGATAAGACAGCACTGATCCTTTATGCTTTAATCACATCAGCTCCATGGATTCTTTAAGGGCATGGCATTTCCTGTGCTGACCACTGGCATCACCAACTCCGTTGTCTTTGGCTGTTACAGTAATGCTTTAGGTTACCTCACTAAGTCTCAGCGCAGTCGAGGCAAACCGGCCTCTGCTGCACAGGTCTTCACTGCTGGCTGCTTCTCAGGCCTGGTGCAGGTAAGATCACCTGATGTTCTGTGGTTGCACATGTCACTGCCATGCAACTGTGTATGCACAAAGCTTCATCTGTTAGAGCTGCAGGAGACCACACACGTTGCAAAAATCACTGCTCACACCAACATTCTAGCTGCAAGCCACGAGATACAAACATACCTACAGAAGAATCTCAACCAAGTCCGTTTGAAGTACTTTATAAGCCATTACTGCATCAGTGTGACTGCATTAGGACAGACTTTGGCGCTCACAAGCATCTACCACCAGCTTGGGAGTATTTTCCTTTGCTGAGACATGCGCTGTGCAGCAATTTGAAACCTTAACAGTTGCAGTTGCGGTATATGTCCACCAGGTGGCTCCAACTATTCACAAAGCACATCAATTTTGTGGAACTTCATTAAGCTATTTTCTAACTCTGTTACACAGAGAACAAAAGAAAAAACAAACAAATAGACAAAAAAACTGTATTAAACAATTAAAGCTGGTGCTCTTGCCAAAGTAAATGCTGAAACAGCAGGATTATCACTGCTTTCACAGAAATTCAGGTTTTCTTCATGCAATGTTACATCTGACCACAAGGGGGCCTCCGAGTGTTCACTGACTGCAGCTCAGAACCAGATAAGAGATTTAAGGAAATTAAAAACCAGCTCATGTTTCATAACTGAGATTTATTTACACTGCAGATCATGACTCGGCTTTACACTACTTTAATCTTCTCCTCTAAAAAGAACCTGATGCACCAAATAATATGGATCTGTTAACAGTACTTCTACTTTAATACAGACTTTCAGCAGTAGTTGTCTATTTTATGTTGCACCAGCCACACTGGCCTATTTTATTTCCAGGGATATAAACACATTTAAAACCATTAAGAAGTTGTTTTTGTTTGTTTGTTTTTGGTGGACTGAATCTTTGGGCAATCTGTTTTCAGGTGTCGGTTTCTGCACCCATTGACCTGGTCAAGGTGCGTCTTCAGGGTCAATCGACGTCAACACGATATCGCGGACCCGTGCACTGCGTCGCTGTCATCGTGAGGGAGGAGGGGCTCAGGGGTCTGTACAGAGGAGGCCTGGCCCTCACTCTGAGGGACGTCCCCTGCTATGGGCTCTACTTCTTACCTTACGAGGTCACTCGTAAGGTTCTCACTCAAGATGGCAAAGAGCCAGGTCACAATCATAACATAATACTGGATATCATAGTGGGATAGTTTCTTGTATTCTGACAGATTTTAAAAGGACTTCATCTCACAAAAGCTGCTCAACTGGAATTAGTCATTTAAATCTTTAAGGCTTTCAGTTTGTAGCGCATGAATCCAGTAATGAGGTGAACACACATGATGAAGCTGAATATAAATATCTAGTTACTCATGAAAATTCATCTTTATTTCTTAAGTTACTTTTATGTTCAGGGATCCTGATTTTAAGGTCTCATTAAAATCTTCCCTGCACACATTAACCCACATGGATATTTTACTATATCAACCTCATATTTGGCTCCACGAGAGAGTCTGCTTTGAAAACCGTTGGCACATTTTTTGGCAAATAGTTTAATGAAAACTATTCGTTTAGAAAACTCCTCAGTATTGTCTTAGTTCTGCCTCTCTGTCCTCAGGCACCTTTGCGATATTGGTGGCAGGTGGATTCGCAGGTGTGGTGACCTGGTCCTTCGCCACGCCCATGGACGTCGTGAAAGCTCGGCTCCAGATGTCGGGGGCCGGCGGGCGGGAGTACGGCGGCGTCCTGCACTGCATGAGAGTGAGCGTGAGGGAAGAAGGAGTGAGGGTGTTTTTCAAAGGTCTCCTGCTGAACAGCCTGAGAGCATTTCCGGTCAACGCTGTCACATTCCTCAGCTACGAGAGCCTGATGAAGATTTTTTATCCACCACGAGCCAGTCACTCTTCACAGTAAAGGGATGGAGACACTGACTTCAAGGATAAAATATCTTTGAGACGATTTCAGTATAAAGAGTGTTCTCAGTTACTAAATGCTGTTTTTAAACTGCCTGTAGAATAAGTCAAAGCATCAGAAACCTGGGACCACTTTAAATTCAACCTACTGGTGAGGAAAGATTAGCTGCTGCCAGTGAGCCTCCTGCTACACGAGTATACACACTTTAGATCAAAACTGCTACAGTCAACATTTCTGCATTAACAGCATATCACAATAAAAGTGATGACTTGAAATGACTCCATAAAAAAAGACCTTTTGAGTTTGTTTTTTGGGTGAGTGACAGATGTTGTATAAAACGTTGAGTCCACAAGTACAGTGCTTCAAGGATTGGCCCGAGAGCAGAAAAGGCTATGGCAAGAAAAGTAAATATTGGCCAGGAAAGATTTAATTATTACTTTAGGAGACGATGCTTTAGTGCTCTGTCAACATATTTCTCAGTGTTAAAATAACTCTATCAAGAAGAAATCTTGTGCACACGTGCAAAAAGTGGATACACTTTACATACCGGAAACATATCGATTGGGCAACGAGCTGGAAACTCTAAGGGATTTTGCTCCAGATTGATGTGATGGCATCATGCACCTGCACATCCCTGATTTCAATCTCCCGTTTCCCCACATCTCAAAGGTGCTCTGTTGGATTGAGATCTGGTAACTATGGAGACCATTTAAGTGCAGTGAACTCATCATCGTGTTTAAGAAACCAGTTTGAGACTGTGATATTGCTTTATCCTGCTGGAAGCAACCATCAAAAGAAGGGTACGCTGTGGTCATAAAGGGATGGAGATGGTCAGCAATACTCAAGCTTCTGTGTTCATGCCTAATTCTGGATCTGTCATCCGAATGTTGCAGTAATCTCAGCAATGTTTTTCCAGTTTTCTAACGTCCAGATTTGGTGAGCAAGTGCAAATTGTAGCCAGGAGTGACCCCAACTATGGTCTTCTGCTTCTGTAGCCCATCTACTTCAAAGTTAGACCTGTTGTGCATTCAAAGATGCTGTTCTGCATACATTGGTTTTAAATTATTAGAGTTACTGCAGCCTGCCTATCCACTCAAAGTAGTTGGGCGTTCCCAATAAAGTGGCTGGTGAGTGCATTACCATAATCAGGATAAGTGTACACTGTGTGTAAATTAACAGCACATGATACTATTAAACAGGCGGCATAGTGAAAGAAAATACTTTAATCTTCTGCACAGTGTCCATCAAACATTTTTACATCCTCTGCAAAATATTTTACACCTTTGATTTGCACAGTTCCAAACACAGTTCATCATTACTTCAACACTTTGAACCTGGTCAACAGACTGAAAAAAAAGCATCTGCATGTTGAAAATTGCCTCCTGAAGCAGCATTTCAAAGACTCAAAGTGGAAGGTTAGTATAAAAAGATCAATTCTTAACGTCTGAATGTTCAATCAGAGCCCACACGGGAGAAAAAAAAATGTTTTCAATGTAAAGACAAAAAGTTCAAGTCAGTTAGCTCTTGTGGTTAAACTGTGGCCACAAACATGTAAGAGAAGAAGAAAAGCTGCTTCTCGAGGCACAGCAAGAACGGTCAAACTGGAACTGAATAAGACAGACATGTCTTGGGTACGGTCAGAACGACTTTCTACATACGGGTGGAGGAACTTCCACTTTCAGGTCGGATGCTGAAATTAGAAGTAGCGAGGACAGAAGGAGGAACTGAGATTGTGTAAATTTGTAGTGACAAGCACAGGATGACTTTTGTTTTTACTGCAACTTGGGTTTTATTTTTGTTGTTTGTGGGGTTTTTAAATGCTAGAAATGCAAAATGTGGAGTAAGTTCTACAGGAAAAGATCCACAAAGAAAAACAGAATGCCTGGAAAGCATCAGCTGTTTTCCACATATGGTAAATAATTCCTTTAGTTTGAGGAACAATCAAAAGTGAGCATTTACAAGTTTCTGTCACCACATAAGAGAACCGAGTGTTTACAACTGCAGCAAGCAGAGCCGAACCAGGAAGTTTGCCATGTTTACGGCAGATGATTAGCAGACACACAAAATATAGTGCCCACCAAAGAGGTTCTGGAAAACTACTGCAGCTGTGGTTCTTTTATTAAGTAGTGTTTCATTTATTTCAGTTTAAAATTCATTTCTGTTTAACAACTCACCAAAAATAACAAGATGCATAAACATCTGTTAACCAAGTGATCAAAGGAACATAGTTACACTCACAGTAACGCCTCAAGTGCTGATTTTACAGTTTATTTTAAAAAAAATTAAATAAAAATACAGCTGGCGCACTGCTAGACACAGAGCTTGATAGCCACTGGCAAGAACTACAGAAATAAAACTCAAGTTGTAATAAACTGTTTTTTAAAAAGGTTATAAATGTATAAAAACAGCAGCTTGTCCATTTATTCCTTCTTTCAGTCCTCTTTTCCTGATTAGATTAACAGGGCTGCCATCCCAGCGTGGATCAGTGGTCATGTCAGCTTTATGTGTACACAAAACAAAAAAAGTGAAAAAAGCTATAACGTTATAGAGGATGAGCATTCTCAGAATGCAACAATGTGGCATCCAAGTGTTTTACACATGGATTACTAACGTGTAAAGCAGTCTTAAGCTTTGGCTGGACAAGCCTCAAAAAAGGCCTCCTACCTCGGGCTCTGGAGCCCTACACTCAGACGCTATTAAGATACATTTTACACTGGATTATACAATGAAGATTAACATTACTACAAAATTTTAAATCTTACAGTGTCCGAGCTTTGCAGTTCCCATGCGTTTAGTAGCTGCTATACCACAGATGAAAGATAAACTAGCCTGTAATGGAATGCAAATGTAGGAAAAACACCCTGAGCTTCCTTTTACTGACCAATAAAAGACAAAGAAAGGATCAAAAAGGCTTAAAGTGGTAATCCGGTCAGGTACAAAGAAATACTGGTGAGAATGTTCCACAGGATGACTAATGGCTGACTGCTCGGTCACACACCCACAGCTCATCAAGCCATCAAATGGTTTACTTTAACAGTGACACTGAAGGAACCCTGAAAGACAGAAGCTCTTGAACCGGAGTGAACTGTTGATGCTTCCAGTTCATTTCAGGCAGCACTACAGCTTTAAGAGAGGGCTACTCAGTGAGACTGAGAGGCTTTGAAGTCCTGGTCGTGGAGAAGGGGTTTGTGGTTCTGCTCAGCAGCCATGGCCTGTAAGGTTGCTCTTTGGAACTGCCTGGCTTTGTTGTACAAGAAGACCCCGATGAACACGAGGACGGTCCCGGTGGCGCCGAGGATGGTTACCTGGTTGCTGAACACAATGATGCTCAGCCACACAGACAGGGCGTGCTTAACAGTACTGGCAACACTGAGGAAGAATGAGGATGATTATTACTGGGGCTAACAACAAATTCATCCAGTTTAAACTTCTTAATATGACTTTTATATGTTCATCCTTATGATCTGCATATAAATGTTAGAACGGTGAATTCTCAGATTAAACAGTCTCCAATCTTAATTTCAGCGTACATATAAGTTATCTTCATGACATGTCAGACTGCTTTAAAAGCTCCTTCTCTCATTTTTTTTTTCTTCTTTCGGCTCTGTGTGATGTCAAAGAAAGGAGCGATCCCTAACATGTTCTCAAGCCTCACCAAGCTGCTGTTAGTGGGGCACAACCAATCAAAAGAAAAGGGCTAAATCAGGGGACGCCTTAGAGAGATGGAACTAAAATACCTGCACAAAGACCCGCTATAAACAGTGAAGCATATACAAAATAATCAACTCAAGCCCAAGGAAAAATATATGGAGCTGGAAATAGGCATAGTAGGCCCCCTTTAATAACTTCCAGCTATAGAATCTAAAAGGTCTATATTGGGAAATATACAGTGATATGTGCACGAGCTCATTAAGAGCATTCCCATACTGGGCACGCTCCGCCTCAGCATCTCTGCTGCTGTCTCTAGTGTTCTTGTGCAGAGCACGGTAAAGTTTAAGCATTTTGTGGTTTCACTGAAGCTATTTTGGAATCTGCAGCACACATTCCATCTGTCAGGTGGGATAGGGAGCCAAACACGCTGGACTTTGTGGATTCAGATACGCTCACTAATGGATTGGTTTGTCTATTGTAAATAGACAGCACTGAGGTGCAAATCGATGCTGTGCTGTACTGTACTATTACAGCAGAGAACAGACTTTAGTCAGTGGCGGTGAGATGATAAGATAAGATGATACTGGTGTAACTTGAAAATCTGCAAATGCAACAAGTGGTTATCTACTAAGCTAAGCGTGGGCGGTTCAAATACATCAATTAATTAACTGTAGCAGGAACTATGGCCTCCAAGAAACTCATGGCATGCAGGATAAAGTGCTTCTGACTTTGTGTCCTACCTGAAAGTAACAGGAGAAATCCTTCCCATGAGCGCATAGGCAGTGACGCTCTGCAGGTGGAACAGGCAACCATCGAAAAGCAGCAACAGGATGATGTCCTGACTAAAGATCAAGCTCTGTCCGCTCTTCCCAACCGTGGGGATATCCTGGAAATTAAACAGAACCATCAAGAAAGTTACCCGCTTGTTTTCTTAAGTATTGTAGCGCCTAACAAGTCTGGAAATTAAGAACTTCTGTTTTGCCTCACCAAAAGGAACAGCCAGGCAGGTATGAGCATGATGACTGCTGCCGCACTGGTGTAGAACTGCAGCTCGGGAGGGCTGAAATAACACAGCCAAGTTTAAAAAAAAAAAAGAAAAAAAAAAGAGCTGTGTGTTTACCCCATCAGCCTTTTGCAGCTTAGAGTCAAAAAGCTGCATTAAATGCTTTCACTGAAGTCTTTTAAAGGGTTTAATTATCCATTTTGCACTTGTTTTTCTTCAGTTATGATCATGTACAATGTGCCGTTTGTCTCTATTTGTATGTATATGCTTTTTGTACACAGGTCTCTCTTGAAAGGCAGACCTCGCTCTCAGTGAGACTACCCGTTCAAATTAAAGCATGATTTTACCTGAATTTGTATGTGTCTCCACTTAGCAGTTTTTTGGAGAATACATTCTGTAAGCTGAGATCAGAGAGACAAGAGTTAGGGCAAAGTAGGGAATACACCGCTGGTGGAAAAGCTGTGCTGTGTGCTGCAGTACCAGTCCATGATGTTGGTGGAGAGAGCAGCGGAGAAGCCGAGCATGTTGAAGCTGATCTCGGTGGCTGTGCAGAGGCCCAGGCCGGCCATGACTGGGAACAGGGACAGATTCACCCACAGCCCTGCACACAAAAGGGATAGGTGAAATGAATCCCCGTGTTTATCTAAACTAAACCAGCAACCAGAGCTGCGGCTGCCTAACTGGTCTGACTACACCCAGGCACACCAACACCAATAAGGCGTTCACTGTTCCTTCGCATATGAAAGACACACCCTGAAGCCAGCACAGCAACGTGAACTTTACCCGTGTACTCCCCGAGGATCAGTCTTGACATGATGACTGTGAAAATGGGCGCCGAGCTCTTCACTGTTTCAGCGAATGACACGGCAACATTCTTCAGGCTCACCAAGCCCAGAACCACTGTGGTGAACCTGCAAGTGGAGACAATGATGGCGTCTGTGCTGAACTTGCAACAACAGTCAAGAGTAATTTCTTATCAAGCTGCACTTATAAAAAAAAACAAACACAAAATTCTCAATGAGGTCTATTTTCCTTTCAAATGCATGCATTCAATCTGTTATTAATCTGCATATTTACAGGATAGCAAACAATCTCACCTCATAAGTCCAACAAACAGCATAATCATGATGAAGTTGGAGGGGTACTCGTTTCTGGACTTGTGCTGGTACAGACAGCAGGGAACAAACATCTTTAAGCAGCCTATGACTGTGGTGGAGAGCATCTGAACAGCACCTAGCAAGAAAATGGCAGTTAAAAAAAACAAAAAAATACAAAGGCAGACATTAATTTTCATGAGGGAGAAAACACTTCAAAATACTGCTGTAATGAATATGATTCCTGTCTGACTATGAGGGTCCATTCATGCCAAAAATGCTGACATCAGAATTATGTGGGATAAACAGTTGTCTATTTAAACTGAACTTCAGATCACCTGATCATTTGTGTCACTGCAATTTCACTTCTGTCATCTTGTCACACTACCTTTCACTTGGCTGTGCTGTTCTGCACGTTGCTTTGGCATGTTGTAACGGCCTGTATAACAGCTCAGGCGCGGTTCATAGTTGAACAAACAAAAATGGTATGCACATGAACATACAGTTAGCACACACAGGCAGTAGCGGTTTTTGATACGGGCGACACAGGCGGTTGCCCGGGGCGGCATCGTGGTGGGGGCGGCAGCACGGGCGTCGGCAAAAAAAAATAAAATAAAATAAAATAAAATAAAAAATAGTGCTCGTACTCAATCGGTGGAATGGCATAGGCACCAATCGGTTTTCTACCGCTCATTTGCTGGGAGTAAGGGCGCCCTCCGTTTGCGAGGTGCGCCTGCTGCTTGCGGCACAGGGAGGAGAGGGCGGGGCAGCGGGGGATTCTCTGGCTGGCTGGAGCAGCATTTAATAACCAACTCGCAAAATAAAACAAAAGAAAAACAAACCAACAAACACGAAAACACCAGACATTATGATACAGACTTGTAATTTGCACCGATGTTTTTTCGAAATTCTATACGCGAAAAGTGAGCGCGAGAGCCCTCGGTGCGCCTGCTCGCTGCTGAAGTCAAAGTAAACTTTATTGTCATCTCTGCTACATACAGTCCAGTATATAGAGAGACGATACGACGAGGCTCCAGTTACAGCAGTGCAAGTAAATAAACAATATATATAAGAAGAGTAAGAAAATAAATATACACTTTAAGACCAGGGGTAAAGGGATCAATAACAATTTAACATTTATAATTTAGAGTTTGATGATTTAAAGTCTCACACACAACCCCTCGAAAGGGGAGGGGCCCAGCTGCTTCCAAATAGAGCACATTTCATTCATAATGTTGTAAATCCAAGTCCATCATGTATTCATGATTTGAATCCTGGGTTGTGTGAAATGCCAGAAATAAACCCTAGACAAAGCGAATCCGTGAACTAAGGTGTAGGTTAGGTTATTAGGTTATGTTGTGGTGATTCTCGGGTTGGGGGATGGGTGTTCATACTGGAGTGCAAAATTAGGGAGTGCTCGCCCAGGGCGCCAAACAGGCTAGGACCGCCACTGCACACAGGTCCTCATTACTGGTAAATTAAAATCTCCTTGAATGCACCAAACCACCTACCCACAGCTGCACTAGTAGTTTTACAATCTAAAACAATAAGTATTGTCTCAGCAAGCCGTTCTTGAGTTTTATGTGAAAGTTGCCCTTCATCAATCTGAATCACAATGGCTTTTCATTAATCTTAAGATTCATGACTGAGGTGCACTTTTCTTATCTTGTGATTATTGCAGTTAATCAGTGTTAGAAGCAGCAGAATGATTTTACTACTTCTTACCGAGCATGCTGGGCTCTCCTTCCAGCAGCGACAGTATATATTTGTTCAGAAACAAGGTGCAGAAGCTGAAGAAGTACCAGAGACCCAGATAGGTCATGGAGCGCCAGTTGGACACCCCGGACTCTGCCTCGATCACCGTAGTCTCCGTTACCGTGATCTTCAGCACCTGCTCCCCCGGGAGGCTCTCACTGCGGGTCAGCACCACTCGCTCCTGGCGGCTACGTAACGGCGACAAGAGGCACCAGAGTGGCTGCTTGCTGCCCGGCATTATTCCTGCTGCCTGAGGGCCCCCCGCGGGCCCCACCAAAAGGGGGACTCTTAATGTGGCTCAGTTTTTTAGGGTTTGTTTGCTTGTTTGTTCTTTGGTTCTTAGTCCATCCTCTGAAATGTCCAGCAAGCTACCTCTCAGTCTTGCTGTGACTATTGGAAATCACTTCCTGTTTTGGTGTTTCCTTACTAGTCCTCTGCTGCAGATACTGGGGGGGAGGAAAGATCACAGGGAAGGGAAAAAAATCTTTAAATAAATCACCCTGCTCTGTAATGCTGTGCCCTACTTTAAAAACCAAACAAAGCACATTTATCCCACACTGCTCCAATAGTTTACATAGAAACACAAGTGCACAGTGAAATTACTTCATAAACTGTTCAACACGGTAAGCTGTGTTATGTTACATAAAGGCAATTCACTGCATATAACGCGTATCTACTGTATCCTCCGTTGATGAAAACATGAATATAATCAGCTTGTTATGTTATTAATTTTTGCACGACTAACCTTCAGCGTTAAAGTCCTGCAAGTGAAAGGAGCAGCTGTACATGTGGCTAGGACTAGGACGGAGGACAGACGGTGAATGAAACCAGATCAAAGTTCACTTAAACCGATGATAACACTGACTTACAGCGAGGCTTCAAGGACCGCCAACGACACACAAACAAGGTTGACACGTACAAGGTTGGGGGTGGCTACTAGCTTCTTCCCGCAGAAACTCGCAGTGACGAGATAAAACTACTCAAAAATATCACGTCACGAGGAAGACCCAGCTCTTACCTCTCTCTGTAACCTGACTGCCTAGGCTTGTACAGACAAATACTGAGAAGACAGTGGTTCAGCGAGGCAACGGACCTATCACAGGAGGAAGTTTAGGTTAGCTAGCAGCCGTTGCTGGTTGTTGTTGCTGCTGCACTGAATATAACAAGGCGGCGTCACCCACAGAGGACGCTGCGCTCTCATCCACACCGGACAACACCCACATCGCAACACCCTTCCCGCTGTTAAAGAGAATTTACCTTTGTTTCTAGGTTACGTACAGTTGTGCACCTGGCTTCGAAACATGGTTGCTAACAATGCGCATGCGTCAAGTAACATCGAAAGAGCCACAGATCAGAAGTTTCAAAATAAAATCTCCAGCGGCGAATGCAGCGGTCTTCCAGAGGGTCAGGAGTTCAAGTTTGTCTCATTATAAATATCTCTCTAAACGTCTTTTTCAAACTTATTTATAGTCTTTAAAAAATCCTGGCTTTTTCTGGAGAAAAAATTAATTAATTAATTAAATTGTGCTTTTAATTTCATACTGCCATCAGCGTGTTTCCGGTGGGGCTCACGTCACACTTGACACTTGTCAAAACATTATGCATTCTCTCAGCTTTCCGTCGGCACAAGAGGAATGACTTCTGCAACAGCACACGTGGTGAAGTTTGTAAAATGTTGAGAACAACATATTTTTTAATCTAATTTCATTGGTGACTATTAATACAGACGTATTAATAACCAAATAAACAATAAACAAATAACGCCTAGCACTGTTACCAAGATGGCTAACAATAAAGACAGAGAAATCGGCATATTTAGAAATAAACAGTGTGTGGGAAACAAATGTGTGGTGTCAACATAAAGAAATTTCCATATAAAGAGGTAAAATATCAAGTCACATTTGACCCTGACCTCTCATTCAAGCTCAAATAAGGTCAAACTTTCAGAAAATGCCTTTTATCTTTAAAACTGTACTTGAAATTCTGCTGCCTTTGATTTTAATGACAACATTATATTTGACATCCAAATATCATGTTACATTTGACCGCTCACCTTTATATTACACATCTGCCTTTCTTTCAAGTTCAACCCAAAATGTGTTTTACCTTTGAAGGAATTATTCCCAAGAAAAATAATGAGCTGCCCAGTTTGTTAAAAATATACTATAGTATAACATTACACAATAAGATATTTATTTCCATTTATTTACAAATCAATATCTATTGCCCATTACCTACTCCTCCATAATGTCTGTAATCAAAGTAAACATCTGTCATGCTACTGTAAAGTAAATACTGCACAGAGAGTGCGCTCCATTAGCGGATGTTTGTGCTCTCAAAGTGCTTTTTGTCATGAATGGATTCTTATATATGGTGTTTACAGCTTTAATATCAGACCTGGAGATGACTTCAACTACTTACCGTAATTAATGGATATCAGCATATCACATAAGTAGATTTATATTTTAACACACGTGGCTGTGGTAAGATCAGTAGTACTCTAGCCCAGTGGCATGTGTAGTTTTCATAGTTTTTGTGGTTTTGGTGGTTTTTAGCTTAGAACTGAATGAGCTGATGGGTTGGAGCTGACAAACAGGATATGGTAACCAACATGAAACCATGAACCCCACCTTGTTCATTCAAACAGTCCAGGTTGTTGGTGATGTAAAAGTGAGGGAAACCTTTTCTTGCACACACTAGGCCACTCCAGTGAATCATGAGTTAGAGGTCGTAGTCTCTTGCTGGATGTGCTTACCAGTTCATCATTACTTTAAGAACTGACGATCAGTCAGTCCAGAAAATTACTAAAACTTTGAATGTGTCCCCAAGTGTAGTCAACCATCAAGCCCTACAATGAAACTGGCTCACATGAGGACCGCCCCAGGAAAGGAAGACCAAGAGTCACCTCCGCTGCTGAGGATAAATTCATCTGAGTCACCAGCCTTAGAAAAATCGCATGTTAACAGCACCTCAGATTTAGAGCCCAGATAAATGCCACACATAGTCAGAGTAGAGACACATCTCTACATCCACTGTTCAGAGGAGACTGCACGAATCAGGCCTTTATGGTCAAATAGCTGCTAAGAAACCACTACTAATTCCCTTTCATGCTCCTGCACTAATTGAAGGGTGTTTCTCACAAAGTGCAAGGCAATATGTCTGTGAAGGTCCTCAGTCATTCAGGTCACTGTAGTCTAAGGAGCTTGGAAAGAAAAGTGTCTGGACTTCTTTGAGTTTCCTTGAAAATGTTTCACCTCTCATACGAGAAACGTCTTCAGTTCTAAGAGCAATTGATGGAGAGTCCAAGATTTTTAAATCCTATTGGGAGTGTCTCTAAGAAGGTCATGGACCCCTGATTGATCCTATGTCTAATCACATGAGCGAAGGTGTGAAAATGGGTGTGGGTCACAATCAGCCAAGGTTTTGGGTGAAACCTAGCCCCACCCTATCATATTATTTACTTAGGTCAAATGGCCCAGGATGTGAGTGGGTGTTAAAGCGTCTGGCGAGGGATCTCAAATCTGGATTATAGATGGCAGACAGTTGGTGCTGTAAGCCACCCCCTCTGTTCAAAGATGGTCGCTCACAATGGCCATTCACATCTGTGTTCTCTGTCCAAAATGTGAACATTGGCATCTTGACAGGGCAAGACTTAGACTAAGTCTTAGAAAACCACTTCTAATTAAAAGCAACAAGCAGAAGAGATTTGTGTGGGCTGAAAAACACAAGGAATGGACATTAGACCAGTGGAAATCTGTGCTTTGGTCTGATGAGTCCAAATTTGATATCTCTGGTTCCACCTGCCATGTCTTTGTGCAACACAAAAAAGGTGAACAGTTGGTCTCTACATGCATGGTTCCCACCGTGAAGCATGGAGGAGGAGGTGTGGGGGTGCTTTGTTGGTGGCACTGTTGTGGATTTATTCAAAATCGAAGGCACACTGCAGCGGTATGCCACCCCATCACATTTTGTGTTTAGTTGGACCATCATTTATTTTTCAACAGGACAATGACCCCAAACACACCTCCAGGTTCTGTAAGGGCTATTTGACCAAGAATGAGAGTGATGGAGTGCTGTGCCAGATCTCCTGGCCTCCTCAGTCACCTGATCTAAACCCTGTCGAGATGGTTTGGGATGAGAAGAACCGCAGAGTGAAGGCAAAAGGGCCAACAGGTGCCCAGCATCTCTGGGAACTCCTCCAAGACTGTTGGAAAACCATTTCAGGTGACAACCTCATGAGGCTCATCGAGAGAATGGCAAAGCAGTAATCAAAGCAAAGGGTGGCTATTTTGAAGAATCTAAAATATAAAACATGTTTTGAGTTATTTTGCACTTTTTTGTTTACTACATAATTCTAAATATGTCCATTCATAGTTTTGATGCCTTCAATAAGAATGTGCAATGTAAAAATAAAGAAAAAGCATTTAATGAGAAGATGTATCCAAGCTTTTGACTAGCAGAGTATATAAATTATTAAAATATATATTTAATTCATAAAATAAAAATGTGAATATCAATCTGTGCAAGCCTCTTTGTGGTCCACGAGGGGGCAGCAGCACTTTCGCGCTGCAACAAATGAAGCAGTAGAAGAAGAATTTAGCCAGGCTACTGTTCCCGTTGTTTACATTGCAAAATGTGAAACTGAAGTTGTGTGGGCTGGAGGTGGAGACGAACTGAAAAGGTTTCGGGAATGTAAGCTGCTGCGCTGTAGTCCGCCAGGAAATGGACGAGATAAGGTGAGCAGCTTAATTCGTGCATTTAACTGTAAAAGTTACTTTTTATTCCTCTCTCTGTTAGTCACCGAGCTTTTGTGTCGTGATAAAATGTAATCAGACAGCTGGTACATGTACACCTTATTATCTCGTTATAACCGGACACACCCATTAACATCAATAAACGGGTTATTTATTGTTATTTATAACTGTGAGTCTTCATCTGACAAGCTTTATATGGAGTCTGAGCTAATGTAGAGGCTTTATGGTTCAACAAGTCTTCTGTATGTGGAGGACTGAACCTGGCGCGGACGACTGTAACCGCTGTAGAAATATGAATAAAGTCATATTTATGCAAGCCAAATAAAACAAAGATAAACGACCAGAGGAACAAAACAGGAAAGACACATTAATGCTTAAAACGTATTTTGCATTCAGTCTTTTTAGTTGCCCCAACTAAGGGGCACGATTCATGTTCAGTGTGAAGGTAAATTACTAGTTTTGCAATCCTCAACTGTAGAAATTATTGGTAAGTCACGTGGTTATGATCAACTGTCTACAAGATGGTGTTTCTAGACAGTTTCCCAACCAATGGAGTAATTTCACCTGGCTGGGAAATATCTGTCTTTGTATTAACTGTTTAAGAACCTATATAAGCAGTAACAATAAGGACTTCTGCATTTTTATCTGTATATTTTTAATTGGGACAATGTAAGTACTTAAATATAAAATATTTCTTCAGCACCTTTCAAGATAAAACCAAATGCAAATCTAAAAATGTTTTCGCTGCATTTTGTAAGCGACCCTTGAGTTTACAGATCTGAAGCTCAGAGGGAGAGACTTCCAGAGTCTGGGGGCCACTGCTGCAAAAGCTCTGCCTCGTATAGTTTTCAGCCTGGTATGATGCACAACCAGTTGGCCCTGATGACATGACCTCAAGGCCCTGCTGGGGATGCATGAATGTAAACTGAAATGTAAAAGGAGAAAAGTTAGACAGATGTATTAAAGAGAAACAAGATAAAACCACCTCAGTGCTGGCAATTCTGGTTATCGATTGGCCATCTTTTTAACTGATATTTAAAAATATTGTATGTATTCTGTGTAGTTTGGTTTTCTATTTACCCTAATAGTATGGTAATGACTAAAAGGTGGAGGATCCAAATTATGTGAAAATTTATAACACATGTTTAACACATGAATATTTGTCTTATTTATAAATTTTCACATAATTTGGATATTTGGATTTTCAAAGCCACGTAAGCTGTGCTTCTGTAAAATTAAACAGTAGTGATAACAATAATGCTATTCTATTAAATATTTCCAATCTTCTGTTATATAAAGACTGTAATAGTTTTAAAGTATTAAAGCCAGACTGTGACCGTGTAGTAATACAATAATTAATATCAATTAAGAAATCACGGATGTTTGGTAGAACATTTCAGTTTCATTATTACTGTATGCATATATAACAACATCATCAGCAAAGAGTATTAGCTCCAGAACAAGCCAATCAATATCACGACAAAGCATGTTATAGACACGCCGGTCCACTGTGTCCATTTCAAATTTTCTTCTTCAAAATGTGAAAAGCACATGCGTGCACAAGTTGCAGTGGGAGATAATACATTTAAATCCAAGAAGTTGTTACTAAGCAAGGAAGGTATGTGTAAGTGTACTTCATGACAGGGTCCTTAATTGCCAGAAACTATTAGGCTAGGCTATTAAGTAACTATTAAGATAGGCAGATAATATGTACATGTAAATGTGTTAGTGATGTCTGCTTTAGCGCTTTCCCGTCATTATTTTCATGTTGGCTTGCAATAAAATGTCTCCCTGTGCTGGTACGGCAACTCAGTGCAACTTACTGCAGCTTCTGCATCTGTGTCCATTTCCCGTTTGGAGAGGCAAAGCTTGAAATAGACACGGTAGACCAGCATTTTCACGTGCTACTAGTTTGCAACAAGCAGATTGAAAATCACTAATATACCAAAAAGAAAAAAAGAGGATCTAGAAATGAGCCTTGAGGAACACCCACAGGTAAACAAAGAGCTTGATTGTTGATTATATGAGAAGTTTTTCATATTTTTAACCAGCGACTGTTGCTCCACACAGTTTACAATGTGTCATTTTTTTCTTGAGATCAAATGCTAAATGTGTCAATATGTCTACTCTCCTATTCCTCGCAAACAGTGACATTTTGTTGTGTTTTCATGTGAAACAGTGAGCATGGGAGCTAACAGTGCTGTTTTCCAGAGGCAGATTGAATGTGCGTGTCTGACCTTATTACACACAGAGATTACTTCTGATTGGAGAACTTTCATACTCATCCCACTTTTCTAACAACTTAATTAGTTCTGACTGGATCTCATCTCTCCAGAATATTTTCATCTCATTTTTATTCATTGATGAAAGTGTCAATACATTTCATCATAGTTTTTGTCCTCGTGCATTAGTTTCTATTTAGTTATCGTCTTGTTTTCGTCTCCAAAATAAAAAGACTGTTGATGAAAACTATAATGACAGTTATTGGTCAATGGAATTGTCACTGCAGTTCAGAAGACATGATTCAATCCAACAAAGGACATCAGAGGGGGAAAAAAAAGAAATGATTAACACTATCAAATGCTTTGCAAAGACTGAAAACACAAGCTCCCTTTGTGTAATTAGGCTCTTAACTTTTCTATGTAAAAAAAAACAACCCAAATTTGCTGTATCACTGGAGTGATTGGTTCAAAACCCAAACTGCACTGGGTGCAAAGCTGAAGAAGTGCTGTTTAAAGAAGTGACAAACTGATCAGCTACCAGTTTTTCAGGCAGAACGCCTACAATTGTCAAGAACTCGATGTTCGCCAATTTTGTGTATCAGTGTAAGAACAGCTGATTTTCTGATATTTTGGATTCTCTGCACATCATAATTTACCAGTGAGCACACCTTAGGAGGACACCGCATGTAACGTGGGGTGTGTTTGTCGTCTCCTGGGGTCCCTTTTTATAGACCTCAGCATTTGCTGAAGTAAGGTGCTGCAAACATATTTATTTTATGATCCGGTCCTCTGATAAGAAAACCTTTGATATTTTGTAGGAGGAAATGCACAAGTAGACACAGCTTTCACTGTGACACCGAGCAATCATTAATGTTGTTATCGAAACCAGTGACACATTCAAATGTTTGCTGTGATAAATATCTGTTATGTTTGTCCTCCTCTGTGGGATGTTTTCTGTATTTGAATGTGCAGCATGTAACAGGAAGAAGGATCCCGGCTTATTTAGAGTTTCTCTTTTTATCAGTGAGCAGTGCTTTTTTTAAGTTTAGTGATCTGAATGAATATGATCTTCTGCAGTTATGTAAAATTTGTTTACTTTCTCAGTCCTCTGTTGGGCAACCAGCCACATGGCTCGGACCTTCCGTCTCCGAACCTGAGGCCGAGACACCAGGAACTGATCCTGACACCATGTGGCCCGGTGAGATACTGGTGCTGCCGTGCCGGGAAGCGAAGCACATGTTTTCATTCCTGTCGTGCTTTGATTGTGATTTTTTTTGTTGTGGCTATCACAGGTTGTCTCACATTCTTTGTCCTTTCCATGCTGTTGCAGATAAAGCGCTGGTCGGAGCTGCCGCGCCTGCTGCAGGTCTATTTCTGCTTCGCCATACTGTCTCTGCTGGCGCTGCTCGGCCTCACCGTGTCCAGCCTCTACAAGCAGCACACGGACACGGACGTGTCCGACGAGGACAACTTCACTGTGTCGCTGATCCAGCTAGTTGGAATAGGTGAGTTTGTTGAGGGCAAGAAAAAAAAAGACATTTGCAGCATTCATCATCACCCCCACCGCCTCCTTTTAAAAAGCAGAAGTTCTTCTGTTGCAATCATATGATGAAAACTTCAGTGGAAGGAGCCAGTTCCAGTGGCTTATGTGTTCAGTGAGGATTTATGTCAACTGAGCTAGCTTTATTTCCTCATAGCTCAGGTTTACAGCTCGCTGAAGCATTTCCCATAAAAATGACTTGAGCTGCACTCTCTACCTGCCCTGTAGAGATTTGAGGAAATGGTGACTTTTGCTTAACCTCCTATGACCTTTCATCCACATATGTGGACATCACATTTTGGGTTATTTAGACCACAATACTCAATTTTGCTCTACAAGGGCCTGATATCCACTTACAAGGACATTATACTGCTACTGTTCTATCAAAATTTTAAATGAATATCCTCATATGTGGCTCTCATTTTTCTTAGAAACAAAAATCAGGTTAAAAAACATCAGGTAATTCTTTGTTTTTACTTTCATCAGGTCCGAATCAGCACAAATATCAAAGAGAAATTAAAAATACATGCAATGGAAGAGTTTGGGTCTTAGGAGGTTAAAGTCGCTTTCGAAGCGTCATTTCCAACAAACACTGGGATGCTGTGAAAAACCGAAATACAAGCAAAATGCAATGATTAGCAAATAAATTGTGGAGCTTAGTGCAGAGTAAACGTTACCTCTGAGGAGATGTTTGATGAACAGAGTAGCAAAGTAACTGATTTTGTTCATGATCATTAACATTTTTTACACAGAGCTTCATTAAAAGCTTTGTATCGTATACTTATATCCTTAAGCTATATGATTGAGAAACGGTGTGCACACACAGTACAAATACCTCATCTTTATTCAAAGTGCTTGTCCTGCATGTGAGCTCTGCCTGTTGTCTGGCCCCTGCAGTGTTCTGCATCTACTACATCATCCGCGGCGTGCTGCAGGAGAACCGACAGGAGCTGGTGGCGTTCGTGCTCAGCGTGCTGGTAGTGATGATTCGGTCGGTGGTCAACTTCTCCGTGCTGGGTACGAAAGGCCAACAGGAGCTGCTGGTGAGGAGTTTGGAGGGAATCGTGAATATTTCTCGTGCAAAAAGCAAATAGAACTTTGACTGATTTGGATTTGCAGAACAAAACCAGAAAAGATACTAATGTTAATATGAGCAATGTGAGAAAATGTAAAAAAAAACAACACGGTAAAACATCTTTAGCACGACAGAAGTATATTAAACTTCAAGATATTCCATAAGTCCTGCGTGACTGACCGATGGCTGCAAAAATGAGACAGTTGTTGTAGTTTTCGCTCTGTACACCACCACAGTGGATTTTAAATCAAACAGTTAACATGCCTGTGATTGAAGTGCAGACTTCATTCAGCTTTCTTTTCACAAAATATTTAATTAACTGTAAGAAATTACAGCCAGTTTTATACAGTTTTCTATTTTAAGAGGCCCAGCAGTGATTGGACAAACAAACATAATTTGAGATATATATGTTCTATGTCTTTTGACTTCCTGAAGTCTGAACCCACGAGCATCACCAAATGCAGATGTTCTTCCCAGTCTTCACTGCAGCTCCCTCCCATTGCTAGTTGCTGTGAGTCTCTTTGCCTTCAGTTTTGTTTTCAGTAACCGAAAACGTGCTTGGAGAGAGCTGTTCCAGCCAAGCACGCTGGGTTGAGATCAGGTGACTGACTTGTTCATTCAATAATGTCTCGTTTCTTTTCCTTGAGAAACTCTTGGGTTGATTTTGCAGTTTTGCAGCATTTGGTTAAATCTGAGCAGAGAGCACAGCCCTGTACACTTTTCCATTAATCGTACTCCTTGTGTCAGCAGTCATCAATAAACAGAAATACATGCCCACGCTATGTTTGACAGATAATTTGGTACGCTTCAGATCATAAGTGGTTTCTCTCCACACTTTTCTCTTCCCATCATATTTTCATCTGTCCAAAGTGTCTTTTAGATGTTTTCTTGCAACGTCTAATCTCACTTTCTTATTCTAGAGTGTAACCAGTGGTTTGCACTTTTCACAGTGATATCTTCTTGAGCGTGTTCTTGGCTTGCTTTGAGGTTATGAAGTTATTTTTAAACTCTAAGGAAAAATTTGCGATCATCCACTCTAGTTTGTCTTCGGTGGTTGCTCAGAGTTAGCCCGATTGTTGATTAGGACACACCAAACGTTTTTGCTGTTTTTCTGAAAGCTTCCTTTGATTTTTCAGCCTAAAGATGGCCTCCTTCTGCTCCTATCAAGTAGGCCTGTGCGATATGATGAGATATATCGGATGACGATATGAAAACATCTGTCAAATTATACGTTATTGTTTGTTTTGTGGTGTTGCAAAATACACTGTTTACGGCAATATTTTTCATCAGGGCACAGAGAATACCAGTATAGCCTAGGGCTGTTCGATATAACGATATATATCGGATGACGATATAAAAACGTCTATTGTTTCATTTTACGCTATCGTTTGTTTCGTGGTGTCGCAAAATAAACTGTTTACAGCAATATTTTTTCATCGTTTTGATGGTCACTGTAGTGGCTATATTAATTTCTTAAATATGTCTGTGAAGGTTCTCAGTCATCCAGGTCATCGTAGTCAAAGGAGCTTGCAAAGAAAAGCGTCAGGACTTCTTTAAGTTACTTGAAGACGTTTCACCTCTCATCCGAGAAGCTTCTTCAGTTCTAAGGTCAAATGGTGGAGAGTCCCAGATATAAACCTAGTGGGAGTAACCCCCCACAGAGGAACAAAAGGACCCCTGATGATCCTCTAATCGCCTGAGCCAACTGGTGTGAAACTGGGTGTGGGTCCCAATCAGCCAGCGTTTCGGGTGTGTTCATTGTGAAACCTGGCCCCACCTTATCATGCGAATTCCTGAGGTCAGATGGCCCAGGATGTGAGTGGGCGTTAAGGCGTCTGGGAAGGGATCTCAAAACTGGATTATAAATGGCAGAGAGTTGGTGTCGTAAACCCCCGCCTCTGTTCAAAGATGGTCGCTCACAGTGGACATAGATGGCTTCTTTCACTCCTCTTTCAAACCATCTGTCCTCTCTGTCCAAAATGTGAACATTGGCATCCTCGAAAGAGTGTCCTTTATCCTTAAGATGCAGATGGACTGCTGAGTCTTGTCCTGTGGAGGTGGCTCTTCTGTGTTGTGCCATGCGCTTGTGAAGTGGCTGTTTGGTCTCTCCGATGTAGAGGTCTGGGCATTCCTCGCTGCACTGTACAGCATACACCACATTGTTAAGTCTGTGTTTTGGCATTTTGTCTTTCGGGTGAACCAGTTTTTGCCTGAGCGTGTTGCTGGGTCTGAAATACACTGGGATGTCGTGCTTGGAGAAAACTCTCCTGACTCTCCTCAGAAACGTCTTGTTTACAGCAATATTTTTTCATCGTTTTGATGGTCACTGTAGTGGCTATATTCATTTCTTAAAGTTCTCTCTTTCTCTTATATTTTATATAACCACACTAAGGATGGACGGACAAGCACCTGTTTTTATGCGTTGTGGTTAGCAACAACGTAAAACTATCGCGTGTCCGCTTGTTTATGTTCCATATAAACCTTTTACAATAAAGCTCAAGATCCTGTTGAGACTTTTCAAAATAAACTGAATCACGTGAAAGAGCAGATTATTTACGGATGAGAAGTAAAAAAGAGCCGCCAGGTGCTAAAATATAAACCTTAGACTCAAACATTAGAACAGGCTTTTCCCCGCAGCACGCCGTGTAATAAATACTCACAAAGAAAACGGCGGCCGTTACAACTTATGTCTAAAAATGTATAGTTTCATGCATCGGTTAAAACACTAGACTCCAGCTACATGACGCGCAGTTGTAAACACTTCCCACAAGACGAGCTGCCCGAGATTCACAGAATTTACAGAACATGTTACATTTTTGTGATTTATATCGTTATCGGGACGATAGAATTCTTATATCGGGATATGAGATTTTGGTCATATCGCACAGTCCTAGTATAGCCAGTAAAAATGAGGCAGAATACATTAGCTCCAAACAGAAGGACTGTTCAAAACAAATCGAGGACCTTATTCCTAAATGAGGGGCTACCCCTGTAGCACGGACTTGGTTTGGTTATGAAAGTATGACACGGACCAGAAAACTGTACTATGCAAATTCTGCCGCAAACCAGTCCCCAGCACAGACTCAACCACGACAAACCTCGACTACTACGCAAGAAACACGAGAAAGAGTGTGAAGAGAGCTTATGGATGAGAAGCAAAAAATAGCCGTTAGCTGCTCTAAATAAACCTTAGACTCAAACGTTAGAACAGGCTTTTCCTCGCAGCAGTTTCATGCATCGGTCAAAACACTCGACTCCAGGTACACCACTCCCAGCTGAAAACACTTGACACAAGTGGGGTTGCCAGAGATTCACAGAATATACAGAAAAAGCCCTATTTTGTGATATATATGTATATATGTTCTCAGGATGGGAAATGTCTTTTATCGGGATATGAGATTTTGGTCATATCAACATGCTTTCAGGCATCATATTGAGAGATTTCCACAGGGAAATTCACCAAAAACAAGTTAAACACTTGGAATGAACTCCAGGGCCCTGTTTCAGGGAGCTGGTTTAGTGCAAACTCTGAGTAAGTAAACCCTGAGTTAACGAAAACTCTGGGTTTTCAGTTTCACAAAGCGAGTTTAGATTAATTCTGAGTGAGTTACTATGACGACACACTCCGTGAAGCTAACCTGCCCCCTAGCAGGTTTACTTCAACTAACCCTGACATTCTCCGCCTCTTTGTCAGAAACCTGACTGTAGGAAGTGTCGGACATGGCGTGCCCCTTCCTTGAAGAGCCAGTAGATGTTGAAGCACAAATTCTCCGCAGAGCTCTCCGCCAGGAGAGAGTGATTAGAGCGCGTTTGGACATTTTATCATTTCCTGATGATTTTCTGTGTGAACGTTACCGTTTTTCAGCACAATCTATAATTTATTTGAATAACATCCTCAGGCCTAATATTGCTCATGTGACACATCGCGGACATTCTCTCAGTTCTGTACATATTATTTGTATTGCACTTCGGTTTTTTGCAAACGGGAGCTTTCTGTATAATATTGGTGACGCTGAGCACGTTTCCAAGGCTACCGTCTGTCGGGCAGTCAGGAATGTTACAGTTGCACTGAAACGTCTCCTGTACTCGTCTGTGGTGTTCCCCGGTCATAGACCCACAAGATTTATCAAAGAGGGATGCCACAAAATTGCAGGTATCAGGATGAACAAAACTCAATTCATGATGTGGTGATACTTGAACTACTACTTAAATTGTACATTTATTCTCACGGTTCCCAGGCGTCATTGGCTGTACAGATGGCACTCACATTCCAATCATTGCTCCTTCAGTAAATGAAGGAGACTATGTGAACAGGAAGTCTTTCCACAGCATTAATGTACAGGTACATAGTTCCCTGTAGCATTTCAAACTAACAGATTATTTCATTATAGTAATGGATGCTAATTTGTGTTCTCTGCAGTGTGAAGATCATATGTGATGCTGCCAACATTATCACAAATGTGGAAGCCAACTGCTCCGCCTCTGTGAGTGGTGGTGGTGGTGGAGGACCCCCACCTGTTTTTCGGGCCTCCGCTTCTTTTCTGTTGGCTATAACGGGTCACATTTGAGTATACAGAGTAAGCAAATATGTACTTGTAATGTGCTCAGATAATTTCAATGAGTGCTTACAGAAAGAAAATTAATGTAGCCTCTAACTGCAATTGATTTACATCGGACAAACAGACCAAGCACTATGGCTCATAATACAATTACACCTCACCTGTTTGGACTATATTTTTATATTTCATTTTTACTTGCTGCCAGGAACGTTGAGGGCCTGTTGGGTTGCACCTGCGCTCACATCACATCACAAAATCAAATGTATGAAATAAAAAATAAAATAAAATATAATAACGTGTTAAATGGGTGGAAATCCCTAGATCAATGTTTAAATTAACACTCACGCATTGACTCTGTCGGCTATGTTTTGCCATGCATGTTCCCTTTCTTTTGCAGCTGACGCTGTGTTACTTTTTTTCCGCAAAATTTGCATGTTATCGGCATATGCTGCCATCAGAATTTCGGCCTCAAGCGCTGTAAGATACATTGACCGCGCCTTCTTTCCCTCCGTCTCCATGGTGACTCGCTTAATCTGTGCTCCACTAATCAGGGCTTTATGTATCCTCGTGCGCGCGTTTAACTTGGGGTTAAAGCAACTCCGCGTTGATTGAACTACTTGTTATCAGCCTTTCTGAAACCGAATATTCCGAGTTGGACAGTTCGGGGTTACTCAACCCTGAGTATCGTTTTTCACTCTGAGTTTTCTAAACCGGCTTCCTGAAATAGGGCCCAGAGCTTTCATCTGCTCAGTTTAATTTTCCAGGTAGTTTTGACTCCTTCAATTAAAGCTGAAAGTCTGCTCTTCAAACATGCTTGATAGGACGATTTAAAATCCACTGCCATGGTGTACAAAAGAAAAAGGAAATCAAATTTGTGCCGTCATCCAAAATCCTTCTGGACCCGACTGTGTATGCGTCAGCTCTGAATGGTGTCATCGTTGCTTCCTGCTGCTGCTGTTAAGACACGAAAGGAAACAAAATAAACAAAACAGGTGTCAGCAGGCATCGTGAACAATTACTTCCCGTTTAGATGATTCTCAGTTCCACCACTTGATGTCACTGTGACTGTATGTGTGAATGAGTGATCCAACGAGTGAATGTTGAGACTACATGTTGATGGTTATTGCTGTGTGTTGGTGTTTGCTGAACATACATAAAAGCTAAGGTGGTAAACCTGTTACAGCTCCACCAGTGTTCTGTTTAAAAGCATGCAAAGCCCCAGGAAGAGCAGTTCTTATCACAGACAGTCTACATGCAGCTGAGTGTTGAGTTACTGAATAATGCCACATTTCTGCAAACTGAACCATCTTTTTTACTGGCGGGTGACTGATATGAATGATAGAGAATAATTTGATGTAATAACTGCCTTTAATTTTTCACCGTGCACAAACCTGAAGCACAAACGGAGTGAACAGCGGCGATCTGTTTGTGTGGCAGGTGCGTTTCGTGTGCATCGTCACCCTGGGCGTCGTGCACATCTTTTGCACCACGCTGCTCATCCGGAGACCGAACATGATGGCGTTCCGTGTGGGCGGAGCCTTGGAGTGCCTTCAAGAGCAGTATTTCCTGCTAAACCTGTGTTTCTCCATGGTGACCTTTGACCTGCAGGCTCAGGTACACGCACGTTCTCCTTTTGTTTTTTTACAGTGGAAATTTTTGGCATTTCACGCGCGCAGCATGTCGCCCTGCACGTGCTCCTCGTCATATGCTTTTTTTCCTTGGTGTTCAGCGTCCAACAGTGAGGCGAGTTTGTTTTTAACAGAGCTGATGAGCGGCTTCGTGACGTTGTGCTGTTGGTGTGACCTTTTCAGTTGTGCCTGTGTGCCCTGATCTTAACAACGAGCCTGGCCGCGACTGGGGCCAACAACATAATCGTGGGTGTCGGAGTGTTCTGGGCCATCCTGACTACAGTTGTGGGCGCTGTTGCGGTGAGACCTGGTGTGACTCTCTGGTCACACCAGAGAGTCACAAGCGACAATAAACCAAAAAAGACAAGAAACATAGATGCACTTTAAACAGTCACAAGCTGAAGAGCAGCCAATTGTAACCACTTGTTTTTGTTTTTTAGGTTTTAAAGGAAAAGAAAGTTTTGGTTTGGATCTTTATGGTGCAGAACGTTCCTCAGGTGGCATTCTTTGTGTATCTGATGTACACGGTAGGCTGAGATTTCCTTCATTTATTCAGATATTTTATTTAACTACACATTTTGTTGTTCCGTTTGTGTGAGTGTGCTTTATGAAGTGAGTCTTCCTAATAATAATCCTGCTTAGGAATGACTGTCCCTAAGTACGTCACACAACTCGCACTTCAAATATGACCGACCGGTGCCTTTGTTGGGGGCTATCTTTCTATTGAGGATCAAAACACATTTTATCATATCTGTGAGAATCTATAATAGAAAATTGTGCCAGAGTTTTTTGGGACAATGTGGAAAATGTAAATAAAAACCAAATCCAATGACTTGCAAATCTCATGAACTTTATTTACAATAAAACAGGAAAGTTTGGACCTGGACAGCAAAAGTCTGTAAAAGTAAGTGGCACTAAAAAGAAACAGCTGGAGGAACATTTTGAAACTAATTAGGTTAATTTTCAACAGGTCAGTAACTTGATTGGGTATAAAAAGATATTCTTAGCGAGGCAGCGTTTCTCAGGAGTAAAGATGTGCAAAGAAATTGTATCTACAAGTTATTAAACAATTTCAGAATAATTTTCTGCTATGTAAAATTGTAAAGATTTGGAACATCTCACATCTACGGAACATAAAATCATCAAAATATTCAAAGAACTTGGAGAAATCTCTGTGCGCAAGGGACAAGGACTAAATCTTCGTCCGTCAGGCAGCACTGCATTAGAAACAGGTGCGATGCTAGCATGGAAATCACTGCAGGGGCTCAGGAGCAATTACAGAAAACTGTGAACACATCCACAAATATAAACTTGATCCAGAAGGGCCACTATCTTCTCCTCGCCAAAGCTCATTTAAAATGGACTTATGCTCCCATCAAGGCAAGAGATTTTTCAGGGAAGGCCTTGGATATTTTAGCATAGTAGAAGAGTCTGGGTGCGGTAGTGACTTTCCTGCAGTCCAGGTTGTTCCCCAGTTTGGTACGCGATGAAATAAAAAAATACAACTAAAAAGACCCACAACTGTGGAGGTGTTGTTAAAAGAAGAGGGGATGCTGTAGTGTAAAACACGGCTCTGTCCCAGCGATTTTAAGACGTGTCGCTGCTGTCAAATTCAAAATGATTTAATTTTCTCAGTTCAAACATCAAATATGATTTTTCTATTATGGGATTACGAGATTTGCAAATCACTGGATGTTTTTTAATTTACATTTTGCACACTATCCAAAATTTGTTGGCGCTGGGCTGTAAAAGTCCTTGTAGTTTCATAGACTGTATATAGCAGATGGCAGAGCCACTGATGTCACCTGTTAGTTTGCTGGCTACCTTTTTGAAGCCTCAAGGTTCAAATCTGGACATGACAATCAATGTATGAGGGTAGATGTAAAGCTTGGGTAGCGGAGTGCACTGTATTATTAAATGGGATGCTAACATGGCTAGCATAACAGGTGACATCTTATACAGTCTTTCTGTCACTACGAAATGGGAAAAGTCACTCAAAGCAGAGATTTCCTTTCACAGTGAGTCCTGCACAGCAACACAGTGGAAACAGCTATAGACCGTATAAACCTTTTTTATTCCAAGACTTCAAATCCGTTTATTTGTGCTGTGAAGTTGGGCATTTGCTCATCAGGGAGTGATGTAGGTGCAGTAATAAATGCAGTTAGCGTAGCACTTGAATAGTTACTTTCCAGTGTTTTTCAGTATTTCCAGTAAACCCCCCAAAAAGCACTTTCTGACACGATTGCTGCTCACATCACAGAGGACAGCGCCTCTGTGATGTGAGGATGACGCCGCATGTTGGCGTTCCCTTCTTTGGCTGAGCCGTGCGCTCAGATACAGGCGCCTGCGGGGAAACAATGATTTTGCTTTAATCGCAGGTGGCAGAGAAATGGTTCGAGGACACTACGTACACAGTGGAGGCAGCTGCTATAACCGGGGCTTTGATTTCACTGGTGATCAAAGTGGTTTTATTCTGGGGCCTCATCAGACTGGTACACAGCTTTGGACAAGGCCTGAGAGAGAGAAGTGAGTTTACTGCTTCAGTCCCTTAAGAGTTACTTTGAGCACAACACTAAACACACACTGCATCTGCAGAACACCGAGTTAGCAGTTTCTGTTTCTTCCTAAATATCCTGAATTTGTTTGTTCGAGATGTTGATTGTAAGAAAACCAGAGTTTTCCTGAATCTGCCAAACTTGAGCATCAGAATACTGAAACCCTTGTTTTTTATTGCTCTTCACAGTGTTTGCACATAACAGGTGATAAAACATCAGGACCAAGGAAACAGCTGCACGCTGTGGGCTTAAAGCACCGTGCTGCTGACCGCGAAGCTCACATTTGTATTCAGCATCAAGTGTGCCAAAATCATCACTCAGCATTGTTTTATTTTTCCATGTTCTGTATACTGTAAGAATGTTAATGTGTTTCTGGCTTCAGCGGCGTCCCTGTTTACAGAATTTAAATGAATTCTCAGGGGTTTTTTGGGGTTTTTTTTTTAATTTTTTTATTTCAGTCAACAACAACAACACCAACAGATTATAATTTTACATAAAAGTACTCAAAAAGTAACCGATATGATGCAAACATCATATCAGATGTTTGCATCTGATATGATCAGTCTGTACCTGAATACGTGCATGCATCATGACGTGCGATGCAGCTCTCTGTATTTAAGGCCTCACTATCCAGGTTGTGCCAACACTTTTATATTAGTGCATTACGTGTATTAGCTAAGCATGGCTCACTGAGTCTATGAGCTCCATTGTTTTTACCCCTGCTGAGCGTACGCTCTGTCGCTCTCTGTGGCACGACTAAAATATTTCCTTTGAATGTCGCCACGCAGGTAGATTGTTCTGGTATCCTGTCAACATGCGTTTGTAAACCAGCTTCATATAATCGTTTTTACACCAATATGCATTTTAACACCTAAATCGAGTTTTGTAGCGTTGCCAACATCCTCCACTTTTTAAAAAATGTGATTTCTTCCTGTAAATTGTATTCACAGTTATGACTGATTTAAGTTTGCTTTTTAAAATTAGAAATGTGTAAATTAACTCGTGCAGTCGACCACCACGACTAGCCGTGTTTTTATTGACATATTTTTTAAACTGTCTGCTGCACTTTCATGCGCTCCTGTTTTTTTCATCCAAAGTTCTTAATAAAGTATTTTAACAAAAACTTTGACATTTTGATTTACTGATCTTTTTGGGACATGCAGCTCTGTGCAAGTCTCGATCCACTCCTCATATTTTGCTTTCAGTGAGCCAGACGTTGTTGTACTTCTCCAAAGGGAGGGAGTGTGTAATCCTTCTGTTTGTCCGTCTGTTCGTTAGCAGTGTATCGCTCAGTTTTCAATATATCATTTTCAAATTTTGTGTGATGGTACATACCAATAACAGCTCGAGCTGATTTAATTTAGGGTCAAGTTCAAGGTCAGACCAAAAGGGAAAATCACTAATAACTTTATATTACCCACAATTCTTAGTGGATTGTTTTCAAACTTCACAACAATATACCAGGCCTTGTATTTGACCTTGACCATAATTGTCACTGCCCAAGAAACCATGTATCATATGAAAGGGCATGGAGAGAAGTACAACAACATTTGACGTCACAATAACAGGCTGACGTCAACGTAACTTTTTAAAGTGGTCTTTTCAGTCACCTTTTACACGAGGATTTTCAGAGGAATGTTTTTGTGTATGTTAAGCCACTTAAAACTGAATCATGATGAATCATTCAAGCATAAAAAACACCTTATCAAAGGATGAACCGGTGTTGTGTCTGCACATAACAGGCAACTGGGCAAAGAAGCTATTTTAAATGGTTTCTTTAGGCTCCTTGTTGCTGAAAACGTCACAAAACAGAGAGCTATCGGGTGAAAACTTATAACTTGGCGTGATGTGAAGTGTGTACTTAAACATTTTGGGGAAACTGGACAGGACGAAGGACAAAAAAGTGGCAGGACTTTAAAAAAAAATAAAATACTGATCTACAGCAGGTGAACATTATCTGAAAGTTACGTCCTTAAGAAAGAGGGGGGGAAAGTCAGCAAAGACCTGACACGGGACCAGCTGATCCATCTACTTCTCACTGAAGCCTGCACTTCACTCCATGGTGTCGAGTACCATGCGACTCAGGACTGTACTTAAAGTAACTCTGTGCAAATGCCCGTGATTTTATGATATAACTGGTTTCATTTGTCGAAGCACATGATCAGACGGTTGTTGGTTAAACCTGTTTATTAAATGTTTTGGGAAAAATATCAGACTCCATATTAGAAACATTAACAAGTGTACTCATACAAAATTCCCATTTACAAAAGTGAAAAGCACTTTGAGAGTTGACAATGCTTCACAGAAGGGTCGTCAAAGCCTGGTTATCTTACTGAACTTCGCGTGTGTGTTTTTAAACTGAGATTAAACAGTTCAGACCAACATTTGAAATAATTCTGCCACCGTCCACGTCAGAAATGAGATTTTTCACTTTGTCCTGGAATGCATTTCAAGAGATATTTAACTCAGTTTGTACTTCTGTCCAATGACACCGTGCTAGAAATTCAGTTGGATGAGCAGAACTACTAAAAGCAGATTGGTTTTCATCAGTGAAACAGAATTTACAACCAAAGAATGTAAAAGAAAAAGTACTAAATAGATTTATTATCCATTAGTAATACATTAGAAACTGTTAATAAACACATGAACTTTACAAAATACATCTTATTCAAACATTACATTTATATACATACTCAAAGGTTTAAGGAATAATTAGCTGTTAGTGCTCGGGTGGTTTTTGTTTAGCGTTACAGATGAAAGCTATTCATCTTTTCACCCCGACACAGTTTGTTGAGCCAATTCACAACACATATATATTAACTTCCGGGCACTAAGCCCGAACAGACATGTAAGGCAGGCCACCTCAAAGTAATCACGAAAGGCAGCACAGGGGTAAACTGATAAGAACAGATCCAAAGTCTCACACACAGACCATTAAACCACCCACAGCCCACAGACATTGGTCTATAAAATATACTATGGCTTAAAGCACATTTTAAAAAGCAGACTTTAAAAATACAAAGTATGAAATACGAAGACTTCCAATCTGTGTTCTCTTAGCCTGGAATGGATACCGCCTCCTAGTGTTCACACCGTGGTTGATAGTAGCGATATTACACAATGTAATAAATGACACAAACGAGTGACAATCAAGTGCTGTGAACAGCGCAGACAAACAGTCACAATGTGGTAACAATGAGAATGCACAAAAACACAAATCTGTGATTTTTATTTTTGTTTTTAAAGTGTGGTGTAAACCTTGAAAAATATTACTTCTTTACATGAATGATACCAGTGTTTAAAGGCACAGTCTGTAATGTTGTGTTGCTAGGTAGATGTACTTTAAATCTGCTCCTCCATGAGACGCAACTAAAAAAAAAAAAACTCTAAAAACAACATTTGCCATTCATTGATAGCATTACATCCATATTTTTTTTTTACCAGAGTTGGATCTTTCCTGGAAGGTGCAACTCTGCCGTCACCCCCACAGAGAGCTAGTTTTTACCCTGCCATCTGATTAAAAAGTGCTACGACACATCTGATAACCACAACTGACCTTTAAGTTTCAGTACAAGATCACTTCAAGTGTTGCATTTCCTTTTCATTTTTAGTCAAAACACTTTGTTAACAAGCTGAAGTTTCAACTTCAAGAAAGGAGAGGTTTTCACAGCATTCAGATCCTGGAGTAATAGTGGAACCAAACTCCATTCAAAAATCCATCGTTTTAAAAGTCTCACACACCGAACGTCCAGTGGGAACATTTGGGAAATTGTATTAATGCTTCAAAGTTCACAAAGAAAAATTTTTTTTATTTGGTTTAATTTTCTTTAACTAATGCTTTTAAAAATGCTCATTTGTTTTTATTTATTAAAGTCATATTTTGAATTTTAAGGGCATGTCGCAGCGTCCACATTTCAGCCAATTGCAGTCGTTACAGGAGCTTAGCTTTTTACTGTCGTGAACGAAATGTTTACCAAAAAACAAGAATGATGAAACAGTATTTTAGAAAGTAGGACTTAGTATTAGTTGTTTGTTTTTTTAATTAAAAGGACCTTGAATGCTTGTCCTTATTTTCTATCATATATGCACAGTGGTACACTGGTAGAGCTTCAAACTGCTCGGTCATTTTTTTCCTTCTAGTTTTGGGTATTTATGATGTCAGTGAGAACAGACAATCCCTAACCTTCTATTTACAAAGCGCAGCCAATCAAAAGAAAGCTGTCTTCATGAGGGGGTGGGGGAACTAAAACTGTTGCCGTGAAGGTGGATGAAATGAGGGGCTGTAGCAACCTCGTTTTACTGAAAACTATTATAACAGATTTTTTTATTTTTTTGAAGGGAGTTTGGTGAGACCTTCTATCCGTAAAAGATGGAGAAAAAAGAAAAAAAAAATGGCACAGAGAACGGTCAAGCTAAAACCAAGACTTTAAGGAGACCCCGAAGAAGGCCTCAGAATTCCTCATCCTCTGAGCTGAGGTAGTTCTGCTTCTTCCTCACGTTCCAGTGTAAGCACTGGGCCAGGCTCTCGAACCAGTCATTAACCGGGTCCCGGAAGCAGATCGATGGAACGGGGAAGCAGGAAGTGGTGATGGTAATACTGGAGCAAGAATTGAAATGGGAAAAAAATAAATAAATAAATGAAAGGAGTTGTACTTTTTAAGGACTGAACAAGGAAAGAAAATGTTCATTGTTTGCAGTCTCAACAAAAGAGGTGTTGTCTTCAAACTTCCTTATATATATATAAAAAAAAAAAAAGAAAACAGCAGGCATTTACTGAGGAATCCTGGCAGCTCTCTTCCAATAACCAGAAAGCTGATTATGTTTTTGCTGAGTTACATAAAGGAAGAAGCTGGATCGGACTCAGGAGACACTCATGGACTCAAGCCCATTAAGGCAGGTTGATAAGGTTACATAACAAAGCCTTTAAGTGTTGAGGCAGCTGCAGGGGCGTTAAACTTATCAAGTGTGTGTCTATGTCTATATCATGGCCTCGGCATGCAGACTAACCTGTCCCCGTGGCAGATCTCTTGTCTCTTTCGTCCATCAAACGACACCCATGCTGTGTTTCTGGCGTCACATGAGAGCATTATCTGAGAGGCAACGCAGAAAAAAAAATGCAGAAGTCACAGAAAGAACATGCTTCATCTTTTGTGTGTGTGGCGTTACCGCTCAGATTCAAACGAGATCTACTTGTAAGACTTGCCTGTTTCTTGTTAAAACAAATAAATAATAGCAAATGCACGTGATGAATGAGCTTTTTTGGCAAGTTCGCCAGTACCTTGAGCTCCACCCCGGCCGGCACCACGATTGGTCTGAAGGAGAGAGAGTGCGGGCAGATGGGGGTGATCATGATGGCTGGGACGTTGGGATGGATCATGGAAGCTCCTGCTGCCACTGCGTACGCTGTGCTGCCTGTGGGTGTGGAGACTATCACACCTGAGTGGACAGAGATGCAAAAGCACATTTTCACTGAAGCCCAGGTACTTAATGCACTGAGCCATCAAAAGAGTGTAACGAAGGGCAAAGTTCAGCCTGCATCTCTGACTGACCGTCACCCCTTAGTAATTCTTGTGCAGAAGAAGAACTTTGTGCAGAAGCTTCTAGACATTTTTCTTCCTAAAATAAAAAAGCCAAACCTTTGCAGTGACTCATGGATATCCTGAACACTTAGAGTCCCAGAGAGCAGCCATTTGGCTTTTCTACCTTTAAAACCTGCCATTTCTAATTCCGTTGTTTGTTTTCAAATTCCGTTGTTTTCATTCAAATTCTGTTGTTTGTTCTCAAATTCTGTTGTTTGTTCTCAAATTCTGTTGTTTTCATTCTAATAAGCACATAGTGAAGCAAAACTGTTGTTAGCCTTATCAGCACGCAGCACTGATCTGATTTCACTGTCAGCACGCCCTGATTCTGGACGGCCTTGAAGTCTCCGCGCTCTCATGCCACTCACCATCTCCCTGCACCGTAGTAATGAGGTGTCCATCCAAGAACAGGTCTACGTTAGAGAGATAGGAGGAGGGTCCTCGGTCCACCACCACCTCATTCAGTACCTGCAGATTTGTGGGAGGAAGGAGGGGAAAAAAAACAAAAAAACAAACAAAAAAAAAAAACACAATTCACACATCAAACGATTTTCAATTTGCCACAACCCCCATGTCTGCTGATATGATGTCACCCACTCGCACCACATTGTTGGATTTGTGCCAGTACAAATATTTGTCAGAAGCCATTAACCTCATACGTGCGGTCAGAGCTACATTTCGCTAATGACTCAGTTTGCTCCTGCTTCTCTTTAAACAGCAGGTTAACAGCCTGCAGGCGCCTTCTTTGAAGACGGCCGAGTCACGACGAGCAAACTGCATTAGCGAGCCGTTTTGACCTATTTTTAGCGCGGGCTGAGGCTGCGAGGGGAGCTGGACCCTGCAGTTATGTGACAAAAACTTTTATCGGAGAACCAGAAGCTCTAACCTACAGGGGACAATCGTCTGTGAATCTGCATTCTGCAGCAGGAACAGTTTGAATGTCTTTGTCCCAATGCGAGGTGGACACATTACCTGATACTGCATGGCTTTGCGGCTACTTTCAATGTCCCCGTTGGTCAAAATGATCCCCTTTTCGTCCACCCTGGCCTTCTTCTCCCAGTTCTCTTTGAGCACCCGCACTTTCAAGCGACTTCTTAAGACAATGGCAGCGTTACCTGCAATCAGTACAAATGCTTTAAGCTTCCTTTACGGAAAATAACACACAAAAACTTTCAGCTATGCAAAAAGAATGGAAAGATTTGTACAAGTAGGTCATACAAACATGGAGGCTGAAAGACCAGTTAGAAAACATTCATTACCTTCAATAATTTGGTTGACCTGAGACTGGTAGTTTTCAAATTTGAATGGGGTCAGAAAGCCCAGGGAACCCAGGTGGAAGGACATGACTGGTGGAACGCTCTCCTACGATGGGAGGAGATGGTTATGTTTACAGCAGCAAAAGCAAAAACGCACAGAGTGCGGCGTGGGCGACCGGCTGAATACCTGGAAGAGCGAAGATGCGTACAGCAAAGTTCCATCTCCACCGAGACAGATTATAAAGTCTACACGGTTGGAGATGTCGTCGAGATCTAAGAGATATGTAGACAACAGCTCATTTACATCTCTTATTTTTAAAAAAAAGTTATAAACACTTCATGTAACTGGATCAGAGATGACTGGTGTCCCTACCTTCTCTGAAAGTACAGAATTTCTTTGTAACGGCCGCAAAGTTTTCATCGCCTGAAATGGCTGGGTCCTCCAGGACTTTCTTTTCCACGTAAACAATCATGCTTTTCACCTAAATGACACACGACAATCGAGAGCCTGTTATTTTTACTGGACATGCGGTATAACATTAACACTCAGCAGCTTCCCACCAACAAACGCTGCCCCCCGCCCTTCGGTTTGTGGTTACCTCGGTGAGGAACCTGCAGAGCTCTTTGAAAGGCTGTAGCAGACTGGCATCTCGGATCTTCTTGATGACAAGGACACTTTTTGGTGGTTTGTTCCACGTCAGCCTCTGGCTGGCGGGATCCTGAATGTGCCTGAACAAAGAAACAGGTCAGAACAAAGACATCGTCACTTGGTGCAAAACGGCACCGAGCTGCATCACCGGCTTACGTAAAGGGCCTGGGACGTGAGCACCGAGATCTTAGTCAACACATCTTGTATCAGCTAACTGAAAATTCCTCTTGTTCATCGCCACCAAGGCTGCTCAGAACCTATCCAATTAGACATGTCGGCTTACTGTCTAGCTCTGCTGCCACACACTTGTGAATCTGTCTGCAGGGTTCTGACTCAACCTCATGATCATCTCGGTTATTAAAATCCTTACAAAACTGCAAAATATGCAAGAAAAAACAAACAAACATCTGATTAAAACGTTGAAGTAGAAACTAACAGGACGAATGAAACTCTCACAGGTTAAAAAGAGATAAGTCTGCTGACCTGAGTTAGTTACAGCTCTGCCATACATATTAGGAACTTAATGACTCTAGAATCAGCTGATTCTAGTTTCTGTACAAGCAGTTCCTATGCAAGAAGCTGGTTTTACAGCCCTGGAAATATATGCAATTAAAGTTACAGGAGTGAAAAGTCAGAAATTATTCAGGCTCCGTCACCAGTAGCATAACTGCACAGTCAAACATACTCGTTATTTTTTATTTTTTTAAAAACACACTTTCATATAAGAGCTTTTTAAAATCCTTCCTTATTGATTTTAATCAAACCGCATCTACACATTTCAGTAAATCCTTTAATAAACGTTTGGATCAAACCACTAAAGCCACTTAAAATGCATGATACAATAGGAGTATTATGCACCGACCCAGCATTAGCTTTGAAACAAAATGAACATTAATTAGCTTAGCATCAGCATGACTTTTTGTGGGGTGTTGAGCCTCGTTACAGTCAGGTGGCTAAATTACCGAGAGGAATAGATTTTCACAGAACAACTTCTCCCTTATCTGTTATCAATAAAACTTCAACATTTCAATTTCAGCTGTAGAACGAGCATAGACCTCAGGAATGAAATAAAATCATGCGGCTATCCTGGTGCAAAAACTTCCAAAACTACTCATGACAAGACTTCAGCGCATTCATGGATACAGTTGGACATGCAAACACATACAAAAATGAATAATTATTAAGTAATGCATTAACCTACATGAGTATTTCTGTGAAATCAGCACTGAATGTGTGGGTGACCACAGGAATCAGACAAAGTACCAAATCATATCTGTGGTGCTGAAGTTGTTCCATCAGCCTGTAACGGTTCTTCCCTCCGTGAGTGTGTTGAGACCTTACATCTCTACATATAGTTTACAGCTTTCTGTCAACAGCAAATGCACATGACCTGCTATTTTTTTTTTTTAATGCTAAAAATTTGGAAGTTGCAGCAACAACCACACTGACCCGCTTTTTCACTTCTTCTGAATCAATGTCACAGGAATCAACGCAATAGATTGACTCAACATCCTTAAAGCTTTAATCCTCACCCGAGGACATATTACATGCTTCTAAAACAGCTGCCACACTGTTAAAGCAACACACTCCTACTAACCCCATATGATAAAACAGTGACCAGTGTTTAAACCCCCCCCCCCAAAAACCCCCCACAGCAAACACACCTACGAAACTCCCACCATAACAGATAAAAAAAACCAATGACACATTCAGTTCCCCTTTCTTTAAAAAAAAAAAAAAAAAACCCTAAAATGACGTAAAGACAAAATACCCCCAAACTCAAAATTAGAACAATCACAGATTACTTACAAAGTCTGTGAGGGCTGGTACATTCTTTAAAACAAGAGGACTAGTTACATGTAGTAAAACATTTCGAATGATTTGGCTCTGACTGACCCGAACACACACACACACACACACACACACACACACGTGTCCAAACATCTAAAACTGACACGACACCACACACAGCACACACACACACACACACACACACACAAACACACACACACACACACACAATCACACACACACACACACACACACACACGTGTCCAAACATCTAAAACTGAGCAGTGCAGGCCTGCTTTCAAACACAATCACATGAGACAAAAGCAAAACTTCATTAGCATTTGAAGCAGCAACAAGCTGTGATCCATTCATGGACAGTTTCTCCTCTGACCACCTCAAAGCACGCTCAGCCTGACCTTCCCCTTTCAATCAGTAAGCCCGGCACACGTAAACAACAACTTTAAATGTTTATTTTTGTTAACGAGCCGCAAAAATAAAGTGGAATTCTCTGTCTAAACTTAAGAAGCAGTTTAATATTACCTACACTGCAGGTCACTGCAGTGCAACTCTCTGAACATCTGTCTGGCAGCGGTGGCATGCCAGTTAATATTTCACCTATTGAACATGTTCTCTCTGTTGAGAAAGACACAGAAGATGCTAGAAAGCCTTCTCACCATTTCCAGACCCTGTTCTCGCTGTGGCTCGCAGGAGCGTCCTGCAGTACACACTGGTTGAACTTCATAACTGTACACATGTAACGGAGATGCTGCTTCAGGATGACTCAGCTGGAGAACGGGGCTCTGTCGTCGTGGCCCGTTCTGACAAAACACTTCATTCCGCTTCTAACTACTTCCTTGAAAGCTGCACATTATAGCAGCTGAATCAGTTTGCTTCCTGAAGTCCAGTCGCGAGTCAGCCACCGGCAGTCTGAGAGGCTGGAAGTGTCTCCATGCGCTGAAAACAACTAACAACAACAAGCAGCAACGCCACCCCTGCTGATGGATCGTCCGTGGCTATATTTGGCCCAGCGAGGACTTAACACTAAACCTTCCTGTTGCATTCTGCTGCTGAATCAGACCTCTCACTCATCTTAAAGTTGACTTCATCGCAGACTCCACCCACTCTGCTGTACTGAACCCGCCCATTTCTGGGAAGGACCTTCCTTGTCAGACAGGTGTGATTATCTCAAACACTGAAACCACGCTGGTACAACTCGGAGCTCATAGACCTGGTACAATGCAATGAAAGGCCTCTTAGACCAATGGGCATGACAGATGACTAATGTGATCTGTCAGCTTAAGAAAGGAAACAATCAAACACATCAACAGAGCTTTTGTTAGGAAATTATGCAATTCTGGGTTATGGTATTACACCAGGATCTATTTGAACTTCCTCATGCTCTACGGTAAGCAGAGAGAGACTTAAACAATATGGACTTTATTGAGAGGATAAACATTATAGCATAAAAATCACATTTCACACATGATATAATGGGAACCTACAGTGTGACTGTAACAGGAAACACAAATAAGTCACAAACCAAATAAGAAGTTGCCTTCAGACATTAGCTGTCCTTAGTCTCCCCGCTGACATTTTCACATCAGTGTACATTTATATAATTAGAAAAAACTGAGCTGAGTCAAAGTTTATGAATAGTACCTGCTGTAAAATATTTTTGGGGCATTTCTGGGAATCCTTTAGAAAGGTTTTAGTGGAAGATTGAGGATGATCACTAACATTACAGTAAATTTCTATAAAGCAAACAAACATAAAACCCAACTAATTTGAACTCTTCTTATTCTCTGCACGCTTAATTTAGCCCGTTTTTGCAACAGATGCCCTTCCTGACAACCCTAAATGGATTTGTGTCTCCTCCCACAATCACAAATGTGTAAATCACTACACCTGTTCACTGGTATGCTAGTAATGCACACTCTGTTTCTTATCTCTGCTTGTGTGAACTGCTCACGCTTGGTGCATCTCATTGGGCTTTACCTCAAAATAATATATTAAACATATTGTCACTACCATTGGGCCACTCTGGATAATTAAGTAGTTTTGATCACAAGGAATTAAACGTACTTGTAGATTTAATAAAAGGCCAAAATTTGGTTCAATTAAATCTCTACTTAGTGGGAAAAAATTAACATAAGTTCTGATTATGTTTTAGCACATGTAGGCATGACATAAGCACTCTGTGTGCATTCAGCGGTACTTCGGATTTGACTACAGTTGCCTCAGCTCTCGTCTTTCAAGTGGAAGTCAACAAAGCAATGAGGCACAACACAGAACAAAGGGAGTAGCATGGCTGGTCTTCAGAACAATGCACTGTGAAGTTTTCAGGGTGTATTTAGGGTGTCGGGTATCAATGTGGCCACATGTGTCTGCAGTTCCCCGAAACAAGCCGACAATGAGTGAAACAAGGCTGCATCCATCTGCTTTGAGCACTCACAGCCACACCCTTCCACAGAGTGTGATCTAAGAGGCAAGTTTCCAGTTAGGAAGGTCTCAACTGGTGCTACTTTACCTTTAATCACATTTCCTTCTTCCTACTGCCCTAAAGCATAGCACCTACTGGTCACAGCAGCTGAGGGTCCTTAGTAGGTGCAAACATTACACTTGTAAACACTGAATATGTGAAACCAGGTTATCCTGAAAAGAACTACAGTGCAGCCTTTGGAATAAAGATAGTCTGGTTTTGCTACTTTTAACCTGTCGAGCAGCTTTAAGGGAGCTAATCTGCCTGAACAAACGCAGACACTTATGTGATTGATCGAGTCAAGAGATCAACAGTTTGAATGTCAAGACTTTCCTAACTGCAGCACGATGAGTGATCTAGGGCACAATCAAATAAGGTGACTCGTGTATATGACAGTGATGCCACAGTGACTGTAAGAAACAAGTAGTGCTGACGCCTTGAACAACATTATCAAAATATGTTGGATTGCATGCAATCTTTTATGCAGAGAAACTACTGGATTCCTGTACATGAAAGTTGAAAAGGTGATTCATTTGCAAATTGGTGAGCATCCAAGATTTGAGGAAACTTTGGCTTTTTAAAAAAAAAAAGTATCAACAAAAAAAATGACCAAGAGACTGACAGCAGAAAAGATGGACGTAACCACAGCGACATCACCCAATCTGAAGCCTTGACATGATCGGTCCTGCCGCCTTCATCTTTGGTTGCAAACAACAGGATGTGACAAAAAGGGGTAGGAATGACCACAAAGCTCCTACGCTTATTCACTAATGGTTTGTGAGTGATCACCTTTTGGCCAGTGAGTGTGTAGATAACACTATTTCGAAACATAATGACAAGGATTTACAACAAACAGACTTCCTCTCTTTTTTCTTTTTTTTAAAAAATTGAGTGGGACGTTAAACAAGTGACCGAGCCCATAAACTCGCTAGGAAAGTGTTATGTTTTCCCACAGACGTCTATAGGACCACAAAGCTTTTTGCAGCCACAGCTATGACCATTTTTTGACCTTCAGGTAGAATGCAGGTTTAAGACATTTACACTCTGGCTGCCTTTTTTTTTTTTTTAAATTACGGTTTATGCTCGCGTCCATGAAACCAGCCATTACCACAGGAACATAAGAAAAAAAAAAAGAAAAGCATGCTGTTGCAAGTTGTGTTACTAAATAGTCAATTAAAATAATTTTTAATGTTTATGGAGGCTCAAAAAGACACAACGGTCAAACGGTAACAGCTTAAACATAGTGAAAGTGTCACATAGCCAAGCAATTATAAAGTTCAGCAATGTGAAAGGGACCCATAACGCTTCTCTTATTCTGGGTATTGTGCTCAACACACAGGACACAAAGAACAGTGAGGCTGTTTTCAGCCACACGAGAAGAACTGAACAGAAATCATTGTTGATATGCTCAATCTAAACAGTTGTAAAAGTCATTATTCGAACCTTCATGTTCCCTTCTTTCTATTTAACAACGCAACACAGCGTTCTTCGATGCTACATGTTATGTTTAAAGGTAGATGCGCAGCAGGACACTCACTTATCATCCAGACACGGCAACCAAGAAATTTATGAGGCCAAACAATCAAACACTCTTAAGTAGTTAAGGCACATGACCTTAAACCTCAAATAAAGCATGGACTGATCTGAGGTTAAAATAAAAATAAAATAAAAGAATTTTAAAAAAATAATTTCTCAAACCTGCAGCTAGTCTGCACTTTTTGCTTTTCTAAATTTGCATTTCACGGCACACTAAACCCAGCGTGCCTCTGACAGATTTGTCAGACAGATTCAAAAAAAGGAAAGCAGATGCGCTGATGTGATCCAATGTGTGATTATCACGAAGCACCCAACAGACTCATAAACACTAATAACCAAGCTCTGTTTAGAATGAAATCACTGATGACAAATTAATAAATGCCAACACAACAATGAAGAATGATGTTAGTGTAATGCTAAAGCTCATTTTGGATTCAAGGTTCCACTTTAAGCACTGAAACCGGCTGATAAAGACTAGACGTGAAGTACCAAACGATGTGCAACATGCTGCGTTTACACTTGGAAGTTACAAAAGAGGAAATTGGCACATTTACATGGAAGACTTGTTCTCATAAACTGATTATTTCAAAGAAGTGAATGATAATGATTTTTAAGCTGTGTTAACTAGTTTTACAGCAAAATTGCACTGGAGTTCAGAAACAATGGAGCATGTCAGTCATGACGCCGACAGTATTTTTTCTACACTTGTTTCCTCATCCTGGCGTGTCCTGCACAATGTGGACGGCTGATCAAGTTACTGATTAGTTAGTATGCACATGGTCTTCAATCTTGTGCAGAACATTTAGCTAATCATTGTTAAAGGCGTTGGCTAAAAAAAAAAATATATATATTCGGCACGTTGGAGTATGTGCTGCATGTGCACGCGTTCAACGACCTGAGCTCTGAGGAATTTACCTGCTTTTGAAGATCAGCATGAAAACAGCCTCCGAGCATCAAACTCAGCTCAGGCTTTATTCTAGATTTAAAGTAAAACCTGACTCGAAACATGGAAACCTAAAGTGACTGTGTATTAGCAGTCAGCTGTATTAGCCCTGCTTTGCTTGTGTTAAATCTGTCTTAAAGGATTAAAAACAGTTCTACTCTTTCATTTATTTTATTTTTTTAACTGAACAGAAATGCATTTCTGTTTTTTGTTTAAAAAACAAAAACAGAAAAAAAAATTGCTTTTTGTGTAGAGTAGATCTATATGGGTCATTTAAAAAAAGAAAAGAGATCCAACAATAACTGAAATGAATGTGTACTTTATGACACTATGGTGTTGCTTTTATTATCAATACTGAGCCCACAGCACTTCCTTAGTGACAATCACTTATTTCAGATTATTTTTCTTTGTGCCTCTCCAAAAAAGGCCAGAAAAACAGACTCTGCTGCTAGCTTTAGCTAGGCCTTAAAATCATCCAGATCTGAAAGGACTTGCAAAAGTTCAGATGGCACAAGTCTCACCGTGATGCTAAAAAGCTCCTTTATAGCCTTTAACGCTAATTTGACTGCAGCATTTAGACCCATTGTGCTACGAAAACTACACAAGACTGACATGCTAGATTAGCGTCAAAGTTAACTACAGGATTGCATAACTGAAGGTAAAAGAACTGGTCCAAAAGTTGACCACTCATGTCCTTATTGGCTATTGCAAATAAGGACATTAGCAACACTGCTCTTTTCTCTGTTCCAAAACCCTTTACAGGCCCAACCGGATTTCAAAGCAATGACACGATGCTTTGTTGTACAGGTGGGTTTTAATGATGCAAAGACACACTAAACTCACTACTGTTCACTGTACAATGACTCACACTGAAACTAAAGCTTAGGAATGACTTCCAAAGGTGGACAACAATAAAAAAAAAAAAATAAAAAAAAAAAAACTCTCCCTGTTTGACTTACATTACTGCATGTGGGTTCTGGAGCATGCATGCCTTGGGGCCGAATGTCGTCACAGGGCTCGGTCCATGAAGTGATTGAGTCCTCCTAAAAGACAGGATAAAAAAACAAAACATTCACATGTAAACACAGCAAGTAGTTGGGCAAGAACGAAAATGAAGACTCCAAGGCATTATAAAATGATCTCATCTTACTCGAACTGCGCATAAGTTGACCCCACAACCTCTTCTACTGTCATCTGTTCGTTTACAGGAAACTGGAAGCTGAGCTCAAGACCAGACGATGTCACTCACCCTTTGATGCCGATGCTAGTCTCTAGAAATTCCCAAGTTACCAACTCTTTTTGTCAAAGTTTTCACCAAACAAATTACACTTTTAATTTCAGTTTTCAAGACAAAAAAAGAAAATAAGGGGGAAGCGAAACAAAGGCTGTTGGAGACATCTACAAAACAGAAGCGGAAGTTCAGAATTTACAGAATTCACAAATCAGCCGATATTTGCTTATTTTGTGTCTACTTAGCTTCGACACACCACTAGAGTCTCTATTTGTGTCACTGCGTCGATCTGGAAACCTTTCATTTGATAGGTGAAAGTGTAAACTGTGGCGCTACAGCCCAGTGCTTGAAATGTTCTTTGTTCAGATTTAGACTTTTTTGGGGCGTCTGTTTGTCGTAGGTGCAGTGTTAACAGTGCATCGGTGAATTAAGCCCGACAAGCTGTTTTATAAGCCTTACTTATCCACTTACTTACTCTGGAGCTCACAGAAATCTGCTTTCTGCGCAGTGGAAAAAATGAAAATCTTAAGCACCTGTCTGTATTAGGCTTTGTTAACGCATTGTGACTGGAGTGTGGGGTCAAAAGGTCAGCGGTGGCATTCACTGATGGCGCAAACGCAGCCTTCATGCTGAATCACTCAATCAAATCCTCTTAGCCGTCTCACTCTGCGAATGCACCATCTGCCGTTTACGCGCTCTTAAAGCTGCACTGAACGATATTTTCATACAAACATGTAAAGAAACTAACGCGCAACGCCAGAGCCGCTGCTCACACTGACAAAAGCACTGACAGTTATCACCAAGTCTGCAACTCTACAGAGTCTGCTGCTGCTCTTGTTTCGCTCACTGCTTTGGTATTTGTCAGAACGCCAAAAAACTGGAGTCCAATGGGATGATGTGGAGAAAAGGCAAATGTTTTAAAGTGACAGCAGTTCGATCAACGATAAGCAGTCGTGAGCTTGTTTTAGGCTCATTTTCCCCCTCCAGTGGAGAAAAAACAAAAAGTAATGCAACTTTAAGACTTTTACATTCACCAAATGGGCAAAGGAAAAAAGAGAAGAGAAATAAAAAGATGAAGCTCTGACACTAAAGTACAAAAACAGAGTAAAGCTGTGTGTACACTGGATTTGTGGTGGTAGCAACCAGAGAGCATAAAAAGTAAATGGCATTTAGTGACTTCAAGCAACTATGGGCAAAAAGACTGCTCAGGTCAGTCTCAGGTGAGAGACTGACGAGACTACCAATGAGACTTAAGTATATCGTTGATTGACATGTGACCAAACATAAGGCCAGGGGGACAGAATTGGCCTGGAAGGCTTTGGAAGATGCTTTACAGCTTTTCCTACTGACAAAGACCTCCACATGACCACTCATACCACACCAAACTAGTTAAGTGTTAGATAAACAATTAAATAATAGAAAGGTTCTCTATTATAGAAATATATTTTTTTATAGTGGGTCCAAAAAAAATTCTGTGAATTAACCAAAACCGAGACTTGCTGCTAAAACTGTACTTGACCTCTGACTAAATGTTTAGTTAAAGGGCAGTTTCACTGGTCCGGCCCACTTGAGATCTAAATGAGCTGTATCTGACCCACAATGTAAAATGAGTTTGACATCCTTGCATTAGACGGTCACCTAGGTTACCAGAGCCTACAACGTCCCCAAGCAACCAGCTGTGTACGTAAGCTTTACTTCTGCGTAACTTCTCGAGCAATCTGAGAATGTATCAATATTTCAGTCCAGCACTGGATCACAGAAGATATTGTATTGTGTTGTATTAGTAAAATAATACACAGATATCAAACTGTGATCCGCTTATCGTAAGCTCTGGTTTTATTGTAAGCTTTTAACTAAACTCACGTTAGTTACTTTTCAGCCAAGGAGGTCCACTTCACTTTTTGCTTTGCTACAATGAAAGGGGTCCTTTCCCAATTAGGATAAATTCCTCCTAAATCTTAATGCTTCTGAAAAAAACCTTGCAACATGAACAGTTAGCAAACCAAAGAGGTTTTAAACATCCTGTTTCCGTGAAGTCAGATACCCACACAAATCCATTTCACAAAAGTCTCAGCTGCTGCAACTGTGATTGTGTCTCAACATTTTCCAATCTGCTTACAAGGTGGTAGCGCAGTAATGCAATCAGGTTAACCGATTGCATTACTGGACTATAGTCATGGCAACATGGACCATTTAAAAAAAAGAAAAAAAACATCTGGATGTTTCAGGCTGAACACTTGGCATCGTTACATGTAGCGGGCCTCTTCGTGGCTGTTTGTACCTGTGTATGTGTGTGACAGAGTTACTGCAAATTTAGTGAGCAGCAATGAATTAATATCTTGACCTTTATAGCAACGCTCTGTATGAAAGTGAGCTGACCAACTGGACAACAACTTAAAGCATATTGTAAAACCAGCAAGCCCTGGTTTGTTTGCTTAAAGGTTAGTCTGCACCAGGGTCACATCTCTGATAAGCAGGAGGTTTTGACCAGTGAATCAGCAATTTTTCACTCACACTCACACGACCATAACCCTAAGGAAAGATAAAAACGAGGGGTTGAAGTTATAAGTAATACTATTCTTCTGACTTTGCACTTTAAACATGGCTCATTACCACCTTAAAAAAAAAAAAGAAAAGAAAAAGATAAAATCAAGTTTCATGTGTGGACAACTGCTTTACCTGTATTCAAAGGAGGTGCTGGCTGAGGAAGTGCTCAAGCTGCGGACTTTTCTGTTTCTTCGAGTCAGGTTGCGGGCAGGCACCTCCCCTCCATCACAGGTGGAGCAGGAGTATGGGGCAGATTCCACTCGCACGTCCTTTCCGCCCTCCATCTCACACAGCCAGGCTGGAGGTAAACTGACATGACACAGCAATCTTTCGTGAGTAGAGCGATCAGGTGTCACGCAAAGTGGTGACACCTGATCTGTATCTGTATAATATACAGGATATAAACTGCGACAAAGGAATGAAAACTAAGTGACAATAAATGCTGGGCGATGACGCACAACTGTGTGAGGCTGGTCGAAGATGATTTTCAAAGCCTTTTGTTCAAGTTATTTTGAATGTGGGAAAAATACAACAGTATGTATGTTTCTCACAATCGGCTCAGAATCAAAAGAAATGTGCCAATTTATGTATTCATCCCCACTGACACCCAAAGAAAATGATCACACAAAAGAGCTGCTGAAATAACATTTAATCGCAGCCTTAACAGATACAGGGACTATAGCATAAGAACTTAAAAATAAACTATAGCTAGTAATATTTACCTAGTGAAAGAGCTGGCAAAGTTGCACACATAAAATCTATTTGTTCTTCAATTGCTAAATGCCAATTTTTTTACTTTGCGCCCTCTCCCCTCAATCACACTCCTCCCATGAGGTGCATCAACAGCAATGAGTTTGTCCTGATCTGCTCACTCTGTTCATTAACACCCTAGCAACCATTAATCAGCTCAGCTGGCAGAAACAACCCCGGCTCAGTGTATTGGCTGCATGCGCCAAACTTCATGTAATAAAACCAGCTTTTGTACTGATGGTCCAAAAGAGGCAAAAACTTACAGAACATCATTCCAACTATTATATACATAAAGAAAACACGAGCGAGTCTACAGCTCGGGTCACATAAAATCTACTGACGCGCTCAAATATTTCTATTCATTTTATTTCTATCGATCTTACAGATTACATTTCCCAGTAACCGGCGTTCACCAAATTACACAAGGGTTACTATGCACTCTTTTCTAAGTCGATATTAAATTGAAATAAAAGTTTTTGTCCAAACAGTAAAAACTTCAACTTATGCCAAAATTAAGCTTCAACTAAATTATATTGGCTAAAGTTTTTTCCTTACCGTCAGCCAGCTAGAGAAAAAGATGCAACCTAGCTTACACAGGTTAATGTTTATCTTGCGCTTAACAGCCTCGTCTTTGTTCTCTTTGTGATTTATCACTTTTCTAATGGTCGAACTGTCCCGTGTGGTCTACAACAGGACCTCCACCGACTTGCCTGACTATATAAACGGATGAATGGTGGTGACCACAGATATATCCCCGGTTAGGCAACTGAGCTAGTTCCCAAGCTAAGCTAGCAGTTAGCCGTCCTGATCACAGAGCGTCACATCATCCAGCTACCTTTTTACTCACAACGTCACGGGAGACGACGCAAATCTGGCGCGCGGCAAAATCCCGCAGGATCAGAACTTCACCATTATTATTCGCTTTAATAATAATATAGTTACACCATCTCACTACTCAGGAATCAACAATCGCCTCGCAACTTCCTCATACTGACCAGCCAATCACGGGCTCCCTCTGCGCCGACGTCATATTGGACTACCACTCCAGGCTGCAGCACCACAGGTTATATATACAGCATTCAGATTATATCACAGGACCAAACTACATTGTAGGTAAAAAAATTATACGGCAAAGACATAAAGATATAGCTGCTGCATGAATTAAGGGATTATTTTGGATCAATGATTCCACTAAAGCCTCCAGCCTTAAGTTCCTATCACCCCTCATAATGATTAAACCGCAAAATAACCTTTATTCCGCTTTATTCTGTTTCTTTCCATTAAACAGTACTGTGCGGGAAAAAACATCCTTCATTTCTTTTATATTTTCCTTACAAGGAACTAGACTCTCCTTGTCATTTTTGAAAATGGTCTTTAGCAATAGTTCTGGTCTTTCATGGTTTTTCTTTCGGCATTACTTTTTTACTCATTTTCCAGTCCGTGTACCTCACCATTTTGACAGATGCTGATTTTTTGTTTTGTTTTTTATCCATTTAACATCCATATAGTCATTCAGCAATAAAAAAAAAAGCTACCTTACTTGAGGGATGTACCAGGTGATTCTCAATTAGCTATTATATGAAAAGTTAACATGCAGCATGGTGTGCATGGTGTCTTTAAAAGAACAGAGGAAAGTGGACAAGTGGGAGAGAAATGATAATCCTTCAGCAAATGAACAGTGTCTAAAAGTTGTGTCTTTAACAAATAGAAAAATCCAATCTGGCAAAGGAGAAATGGTCTCGGTGGAAGGGTGGCTGTTTAAGGAAGTGAAACTGGGAGAAAAGACTTGATACAGAACAGAACAAAAGCCAGCCAACATCCAAACCAAAGCTTTGAATGTGCGTCAAGAATCCCATAGAATTCAGCCTATTCCTGAAGATTACTTAAAGAAATTACAAAAACGTATAATATTGACTTTCGAAGCTCATTAGAATTGTACAAACTCCGGTTTTGCCTTATTTCCGTGTATGTTTGAAACATGTTTCAAAAATCGCTGCACCCATTTCCCATTTTCTTAGAAAAATATGAAGAAATGAGGTGTGGCTCAAGACTTTTGCACAAAAACAAAAAATAAAGAATACTGTGGCAATTGTTACACACTTCAGTGTGCTTCAGTCAAACAGTACAACTTTACAGAGGTGGGAAATAACGGAGTACAAATACTAGAATTCACATTACTTTACCTAACTTTATGTTACTTAGGTTTAACATGTTTGAGGGAAGTTTTTATTTCCATCAAACATCATTGAGCCTAAATGGAGGGAACAATAACACAGAAAAGACAATGCTGTTGGTGTAGCCATCACCGGAGCTTATCACATATGCAGAGATAAAATACAAAAAACAACAACATATTATTTATGCATCATTCACAGCACTATACTTACCAGTGGCTAAAGTGGAGCCTGTGTTGTACTTCAGGATCTAGTTCGCACTACAGAGACACATGCTGCAGCAGGTCATTTCAAATGCAACATTTCTAACAGCTGGACAGATATCAGCACACACACAAGCCGTTTGTATGCAGTTTGACTCACGGTGTGTTGCCAGCTAAAGGTTCAGCTGCTGCATTTCCCAGGGAGTGAAAAGAAAGAAGCAAAGAAACCTCAGAGAAGGAGAAAGATAAGAAAGACAGGATGGGAGGCAGAAGAAACGTTAGATTTAAAGGTAAGAACTGCTCAGTGACACCAGATTTAAAGATCATCATTTTCATCACATATTGGGTCCGTATATGATGGTAAGTTATGGTGTATAGCCTACTGTGTGTTATTCGAAGACTGAGCTGCTTAGTGCATATAAAGAGGTTGGCTCGCTGTTCTGTGGTGAATTTAAAGTAAAGCACTGCTTTGGACTTAACACCACAGTGACTGTAGTGTTCATGGTCAGAGATTACATCAAGGGTACATCAAGTGTAGCAGAGATGAATTTAGATGTAAGCGATTAAGCTTCGATTCATTTACTGAATCTTTATACCAACTGTGTGCTGTGTAGTAAAAAGACAGTATAAACAGTATACCATGGAAATCAGCCAAGACAGCTTGTGAAACATTTGCTTGAATTCAGCTGTGTAAATCCACAAAGAGCAGTAAACCTCAGCAGCAACACACTTCAGCTGATCACAGCCTGTACATAAAGAAAATGCTGGAGATTACAACAGAAATTATTGTGGGGTGTGATTTTTTTTCCCCCACCCTGAGCCACTACTTCCAATTTTAGATCTCCCCCTCCTCCCACGACTCTAGTAACAGGAAATACAGCAAATTTGAAAAAACAAAGCTCTTAAAAAAAGTGATTTTACCCAAGAGGCTGAATCAGTACATTTTGATGTAGTGTTTTTTTTTATCTTTATTTTTGCCACTTGTTTATCAAGTTCTACATGTCATCAGAAAGACCAGACTCGGTAATTTCTTTGGAGTTGTTACAGATGTGCTGACCATCTAGAAGGAAAGCTACTTGCTCATGGTCATGCATTCTCTGCCACATCCACACAAAATAATCTGTATTTGTATTTCAGATGTCTGCCCAGTAGAGGGCAGTAAACATCAAGGATTATTACCAAAGCATGTACATCATTAGAAAGGACTCTGATCATCCATCGGTGAAGCAGGGATCAGCAAGTGTGAGAATATACCGAGTAAGCAATATGCAAACTGCTAACACTGAGGGAAATGCTCTTTAGCAAGGCACGCCAGTTAAGATTGGCGTGTATAATTACGCTGATGTTTTCAGCAAGCGTGGACACATATGCTGCTGTTACTCAAGCTGGGAATAGTCAGTCTGCAATTTCATTTTTAGTCTTCACACTCAGAGTGGCACTACAAGAAGGTGCCTTCACACTCATTGTAAGTGCTGATGAACAAAAAGAGTTAAGTGAGTGCGTTAATGACTGTACAGAAGAGGCAGGCTGATTCAACAGTGGATAAGAAATTGTTTATTGACTTGAACATAATTACAAGGAAACCAAACAGTCTGCAACATTCTAGCTTCAGTGGGAAATGCTCTAAGTGAATCACACTCAACACAGTAGGTCATCTCAAACTGCTTTTTATTACATCTTAAATAACAGTACATTTTAATATAGTTTCTATCTTGCATCCAGCTTTCGGTTGTACACTGACTGACTTTAAAATTAAATACAAAAGGTGAAAAGGGAACAGTGGGGGTGCAGAGCTCTACAGTTATTTGATAGAGAAAGAGAGAAAAAGGAAAGGGAATTTAATTAATTTGTAATATTTTTTTTATTTTGTTTTATTTTTTGCCAACTCCAGGCCTAACGCACAATTACAGCACATTTTTTTTTGTACAGAATGTCGCAGAGAAAAAACAGAATGGAAAAAATGTCACTACTGCTAAAGAAAGAGCGTTTGTTTACAAGAAGGGAACAACAGAAACTTCTGCCATTCAGATGCTGCAAGATTTTTTTTTCCCGTTTTTTTTTTATTAAAGGACAGAAAAAACCTGTTATAAAATGTTTTCCTTTGTAAATGGAATTTCGTTTGCTACAGAAGGAATGAAAATTTTATTTTGTTCCATTGGAGATTGTGTATGTTTACGTGAATGAATGTACGCATGTATGTGTGTACAATTTAAACACTTACATTACTTTAATTTTTGTGGAATCCCTCCCAAGTATGGACCAAGTAACCGTTAATGTCGCAGGGTTTGCTTCTCGAGTGCATAGCTTTGACATTTTAGTTGAATCGTGTATGCACGGAGTAGCCAAAAACAAAGAGGAGAAAAAAAAAAAAAAAAAAAAAAAAAAAGGGAAAAAGAAAAATATAAATACCATCGTATTGATATATTCAACAGGTTATTTTCTCAAAGAAAAACATCAAAAGGACTTAATTTCATATGCACCTTTTAAGCAATTCTACAGCATGCGATTCTAAGAGATAACCCACCCATGGCAGACAACCAAAAAAAATTTTTTTTCGTTTTTAACTTAAAAAGTTTCAATATCATTATTTTCAAACATTGATTTATACAACATGTCATTCACAGAGTAGTAACTGCATTTCCAAGCACGGAATGGGCACCTCTGTTAAAAGAGAAAACGTCCGGATTGCAACCGGGCTAAAGTGGAGGTACTCTCTACCTGACCAAATCACATCACCGGTCCCAACCACGGGCAACAGAAACCAGGGGAAAAACAAAGGATAAGGAGGGGAGGGCATGAACAGAAAACAAACCAAAACAAAACGAGGGGCAGGGTGGATTATGATCTGATGGGTTAATCTTTATTCTACATTGTTGCCAGACAAAAAGGTGTAAGAATGGTTAAAATGTTTGGGTTTCTTTTTTTTTTGTTGTTGTTGTTGTCCGTTTTAAAAACGAGCATTCGTCATCATAAACAGCATGTGCTTGGTTAATTAACTTTTTTTCCTTTAGACAGTATATATGCAAAGTTTAATTTTTTGTGCAAACAGATTTGTGGACTACACTGGGGTGTGGTGTGGGACAAACAAACAAACAAACAAACAAAAAAAAAAAAAAAAAACCCAAACAAAAGACAGTAAAAGTATTACGGGGCTAAATATACAGAAGGGCCAGAAGTGGCTTTGAGGACTCCCTGTTGAAGCTGAATTCTCTCGCTTTGTTCTCCGGTGGGATAAAGCTGGATTTAAAATGATGCGATCTGGAGATTCTTTTATTTTTCCCAACTTAAAAACATTCTCTAAAAATGTGTAAAGACTAGGAAATAAAAGCTTTGATCCTCATTTTAAACATTAACTGACAGTTCACTGATCTACCTCTTCAGCTAAACAGAAAAACAAAACAAAGAAACAAAAATAAACATGGTCAAAAAGCTATCAAAAGTTAGATCACTGCCATGTAATAACCTTCACTCAGACCTGTGCATAATGAGGACGCAGGACACATTTCGCTTGGTGATGGTGGTGGCGGCAGCGGTGGTAGGGTTTTTGTATTTTCAGTTATAACAATACCAGACCATGGTCGTAGGAGGAATGCACAATTTCCCCCTCAGTTCCACTCTGAAAGCACTAAATTCCCCAAGCTTTTTTTTTTCTTTTCTTTTTTTGTAGCTTAATGAGTGACAGACAATTGTGCTCTTTTAAATGAGAAGGAGACAGAGAGAGAGAGAGAATTTTTGCCCTTGATAGTTTTTTGGAGGGGGTGTTTGGAGTCAGTATCATGGTGTGTTTTCGAAAAGATTGGATATGCAATAAAATTGAACATCGTGATGTTGGAATGGTCTTCCACTCAACTTTGGAGTCCGGATGCCATCTGGAAAAAACAAACATTTTATTGTTATTATTCTGCAAAGTTACTGAATGTGCACAAAACTAAAATCATTTAAGCCGGTGCCTGCAGTTTCAATCTAAACCCCCAGATGGCAGTAAAGATGAACTCTGAGGCGCTGGTGCTAACACCTACCTTCAGACTCTAGTTCCAGATCTTGAGGAAGCTGTCCCAGGACCCTGTTGCCACTGCCATGCCATCGTCAGTCACACCCAAGCAGCTCACCCGGTTATCATGACCGGCCAGGACACCTGCCAAGACAGCAGAGGATGAGACAAGGCACCAAACCTGCTCTGTCTGACGGGTACTGCAGGCTAACATAGACTCGAGAATAAAGATGCAGGTTTGGAAACTGATTACATGATGAAACACTTTAGAAAAAGGTGAAAGAGGGCAAGATGAAACTTGTTTTAAACCATAAAGTGCAGAGTAGGCTATAAACCAGTTAGTAAAGGCTGATGCTGACCCAATATACTGATAATCAATACTCCATACACCAGTGGATCGATATATTTCAAAAAGAAAAAATGTCTGCTAAGATGTTGGCTCACTCAATAGATCCCACTATGCAGTCAATAGATCAAGTATGCAGTCAATAGATCAAGTATTCATGCCTCCACGGGGGCTCTTCACTACTCGAACAGGGGATGATTCTCCTCTCTCAGCTGCTTACTATTGGCCTTGGGCTACAGTTTGGCTTCAGATCTTTAATGGGGAAATATTACTCCACAAAGTATTCACATAAAGCCAAACATGCTTAACCAAGACTGCAGATACACATCGATACAGACATATGATACACTAATAACAAACATGTTACACGTTGCACATTTGGCTACAAAATATTTATTCCCACTCTGCTTAAACTCGTCAGGTTTCACAGGGACAATGTGCAAGTGCAATTAGACCAGATTAGCATCTACCTTCACAAGTAAAGCATTGCGCAGGAGTAGTGCATTTATGCTGACGCGTCTCTGGTTTGCACCAATAGTGTTAGGTTTAATAGTCAAAGTCATTTCTAATAGGCATTTTAATACACTCTCTTCCTAGTTTCCCCAGAACGGCCTTATGATAGTGTCTCCCTTTATAGCAGCTCCTCAACAGTGTCTGCAGGCTATAAGGTTATTTGGTAGCTTGAACATATCCATCATTCCCTGACAACTACCACACAGTGAACTCTTCACCGCCATGTTGACAGAACTAAAACCCTCAGAATAGATGCAGCTGTATAAGCTGTAAGACAAATGCTACTTTTAATGCAACACAACAAAAGAACAAACATACTCCTATCAGTGTTTTCACTAACAGTTGCAGTAACTTCAACAAACTACAAAAATTTATGACGCCAAGACAAATCTTCTGTTTGCCACACAGCCTGATCTAGTGATAATAACAACTTAAAACTATTTAAATCACTTTATTGCTACACACGGTGAATATGTCAATACAATGGTGATTACTGACTCTTCAACAAGAACTAACTGTAAAAGACCAACTGACAAGTTTGTGTAGGTACTGGCCACACCAGCAAAGTTGCAAAAGTGCTGTTAGCATGCCGGCTACTTTCATAGAATAATGCTCGACATCAGAAAATTTTAATTGCAAATATTTCTGAAACTGAAGCAATGCCACAACAGGTACCTCCATATTGTGAATGAGGAGTCCTGACCTTACCCTTTTAAGTGCTGCCACTCTAATGCAGCACATGTGGAAATATTGACTTCATGGCATATTGGCAACTCGGCATCAGCAGTGAATCAAATCATCAGCAATAATAATTTTAGGTTTTGTTTTTTCCTTAAAGGCTTCATAATGTGAATATTTCAAATTATAGTGAAGTATAATCACATTCACACAGCTCCAGTCTTTTGCTCCGTATGGTGCCTACCTGCACGGTCGGCCTTCAAAGTGTCCCAGACGTTGCAGTTGAAATCGTCATAGCCAGCCAGCAGTAGGCGGCCACTCTTAGAGAATGCGACAGAGGTGATGCCGCAGATGATATTATCATGTGAGTAAACCATCAGCTCCTGGTCAGCACGCAGGTCAAACAGCCGGCAGGTAGCGTCATCTGAGCCCGTGGCAAATGCGTTGCCATTAGGGAAGAACTGTAACAAAGGGCAGGGGAATCTAAAGTATTCTTACTTTTGTGCGATTTTTCAGAGTGAAGCTAATTATTTACACTTAAGGGCAGATATCACATACCAAATCTGTTTTCAGTCCGTCTAGTCATCACTTTTAGAGCAAAGCATACTGAATACTACTTGCAGTACTACTATGTACTATGAAATCAAGATCGTTCATTTAAAACAAAGTCTCAACAGTTAGCGTTAATTGTTTTTTCAAATTGCTCTGTCTCAGCCTTTTTAGAAAGAGCTTTAAAGTTAAACGTAGCAAAAAGGTCAACACAAACAGAGCCAAGTCATCCAGTCATTTTACTCGACTTGCTCAAGAACCCCAGACTTGCTGACAGATCTGACTGTAATCTGCTGAGTGGCTTTAAGACTTGACACCCTGACATGACTAGTATATAAGGTTTCTGTTTGTATCCTTACGCAGATGGCATTGATGTCCGACTCGTGGCCAGTGAAGGTCTGTCGGCACATTCCTTCTCTGATATCCCAGAGCTTGGCCGAGGCATCACAGGCTCCAGACACAAACAGCCTGGTGTCGGGCGCCAGCGAGAGACTCATGACATCGCCGGTGTGACCAGCAAAAGTAGTTGTCTGCTGGCCAGTCTCAATGTCCCACAGAGCACTGCAAGAAAACGCAAAGATGATTTACTGTCATTTACTCTGCAGAGTGACTGTTGACCTATGAGCAGAATCTAGCCCAGAAAGATGTATTAATTAGCCACCTTGTATTTAAACAGTAGCTCTCTAGCAGAAAGCACTACACGAGTGTATGAAATTAGGAACACTTGTATTTCCATAAATATTGTAGACAACCTAAAGAACTTACAGGCCAATGTGATGGCCCTGAAACCAGTAAAATATTGAAGCTCTTGACAGGTTGAAATTCTGACCCAACTGTTTAAAAGAAAAAAAAAAAGTGTACTTGATTGAACTGATTGCAGTGGGTGCAATATCCCAACTCACCAGGTGGTGTCTCCAGAGCTGGTGACAATCTGGTTGTCATCCAGGAAGCGACAGCAAGACAGGTAACCTGAGAAGAGTGAAAGAAACTGAATCAAAAACTATAATATGATATATTATTTTGCAGAGCTATAAGACAAGTTTCCTCCCCTTATACTATGCACAGAGAAAGAAATCTCATCCCAAATCATCATCCCACCCTCAGAGAATGTTATGTGAGCTGGATGTGGGGGAGATGAATTGACTAATTCACAACCAGATAAAAAAAGAAAAGAAAAAGCTGTAGGGCATCTCCTGGTTCATGACTTGCTTCCATAATTCTTCCTTTACTAGTTGGCAGAGTTTATAAACCCCTCCCAATAGCGAAGGAACTGGAACTAAAATGCTGACACACTTCCTGCATCATGTGACACTGATCAGATGAATGCTCCGCGCCCAAGAGCTCAACACTTTCATTAGCTTGAGCTGGTATATGACACAATGAAGACAGATGCACAATATGACTAGTATCTTTTGGATCTGAAAAAAAAAAAAGAACTGGGCTTCCACGATTATATAAGGGCTACCTTAGCAACATAATGGCTTATAACCGACTGGTTGTTTATAGAAGGACTTATGTATGTATAAATATATGCATACATACACACACTTGTATGGCTACATCCTATATGGCTGCAAAGTCTTGCTTTGACAAAAGACTTGCCAAATATTCAAAAGCATGTTACCATGACCACACACCGACAGAATCAGACTCACAAGATGAAACTACCAGTCTCACAAACATATTTAAGCCCAAGCAACAAAAAAAAAAAAAAAAAAAAAAAAAAAAAAAAGTGAGAAATATGAACTTCCATCTACTCAAACGGAGGGCCAAATTGAAACCTAAATGAGGAATGCAGTCTTAAAAATCAAGTGACTTGAGTCCTGCCATGACCTATACTGCCCTTGTCACAGATTGCAGAACGCTGACAAATCAAAGCTACTTTGGGCTGCACTCTTTCACAAGGGGTTGCTGCAGCAGGTACGGCCACATGTTTCACTTGTCAGATTTTTACGCCAGATGCCCTTTCTGACATAACCCTTGAGGGATTTGTGTCTCTGAACAGGAGACTTTTCCCAACATCCTGGGACTGACAGGTAAATGGGTACAAGCTAATGGAAGCATCCTGCCTACCTGTGTGTCCGGCCAGCTCGCGGCTTACGCGCACATTTCCTTCACGGGTCTTCAGGTTGTAGATTGAGCAGATGTTGTCCAGGCCACCACAGGCAACATAGTTCCCAGAAGGGGCATAGGCGCACGTCATCACCCAGGAGGAGCGCAACGGGATGGCATGGACCTGAAGGAGAGGAGCAAGATTTAATATTAGATAGTATGCAGTGACAGATGGAAGAGAGGGAGAAGGGGCAGGCATGTGACAAAGTCTGTCTGCAGTATTAACTTAACATTTCAAGGGCACAGTATTCACTATAAATAGCATTACTTGACACAAAACACTTGTGAATTGTATTACAATGAACTTAACCTTTTGCAAATGGAAGTCTGGGAGTTATCATTATTTCTATTCTGACTTGATCTTGGATGAAAGGGAAAAGACAACAGTTCATTTGGAAATTTGGTGAAGGATGACTGTACACATCTTATGTTTAGACTACCCCGACCTCATCAGATCTCCTAGCCCCACTTTATTGTGTTTTTCTGGGTTTTATATGTCCTGGTGACATCTAAAATCTTCTGCCCGTCTGTGTTTACAGCTCAAGATTAAAGGATGGTTAGCTCTGGGTCAACAGAAGTTTTGTTTTAGCTTTCTGGTTTTTGAACAAGCTAACCAACTACGTGACATTTTATGACATCATGTCATCATTTCACGGTGTTTTGGTGTTATCAGTTTTAAAATATTATTAGAACGTATTGCTCACTGATCAAACCACAAGGAAAAAAAAAAACCTCCCATACCAACGTAAGAGAGGATGTGTGTCTTTCTTTGTACATTTCACTGGTTAAACACCAGGAACTTAAAAAAGCACCCCAAATTACTGACCATTTAAATTGTTTCAGTTACCTTGTTTGTGGTGTAGCTGTCCCAAATAATGAGTTTGCCATCCTGGGAAGCACTGACCAAAAGCCTGGTGAAAAGAAAGAAGAGATTAATAAAGGGAAAGACTGTCATCAATTTGAAATAGCAGAGTGTGATGCATATGTGTATATATAGTAGAGTTTTACCCAGAAAATGTTTATCCGTGACCTTCACAATACAAAAACACTGCTTACCACACAGTACGCGAGGATGTGGCTTGTCTTACTTGAACATTTTTATTCTATATTAAAGGGGTTTGAAGTGATAGAACGGAACATTTCAGATGGTATTTAGACAGATAGTTTAGATTTACTTTTTGAAGGCATTTCCAATTTATTGCATCCATATTTTTGTTGCGCTTTAGGAATTAGGGGTAACAATGAGCCATCATTTCAGAGCCAACACAATAGGAAAGATATCACTTAACCATGTTTAGTAGTGTTGCCAGTGCTGTCACTTTCCTGTGAGCAAACAGGACAAAAAATAGAAACCAATGCAGGTCACATGATTCAATTTACTGTGTAAATTATGTGGGTGGTGAGATTCGGGGGGGCTTGTTCAAGAACCATCATGGAAGCTAAGTGTTGCACTGTTGAGCAAGTGAATAGACATTTTCTAGACAGATAAAAATATATCCATAAGCAACCAAACAAATGAAAAAGCTTGTGATACCCGTCTTAAATACATTTACATAATTTTACATGCAGAATGGATGGTGCTAATCCCAACTGGACTGATCTAGCAGCTGAATTACACCAATACTTTCAAGTATGTTTAGAAGAGCATCTTTAAAACAAACAAACAAAAACCCCACTGAGATATATTCCAGTTTTTGCTTTCAAGACAAAGCTCCTCAGTACCTCTGTGACTGCTCTGCTATCTGGGTGAACCCAACAGGAGTAACCACAGTGATTGTCCCAATGCACACAGGACCAGGAGGGGAGAAAAAAAAAAAAAAAAAAAAAGAGTGAACACACCAATGACTGCTGGGAATATGGAAATCTTAACTACTGTGCTGGCAGGAATACACTCACATACGCACACCAGCAGATAATAAGTCGGGGACCGAAAGGTTTGTGCTGGGAATTCTAGTCTAGGAAAAAAATAATTACCAGCTTCTTGGTCTTAAAAATGACCACATTTGATCTGGGAAAAAAATGTTAGCTTCAGATCAGGCTGTGACACTGAGTGTGTTAGACTGCAACACAAGACTTTGCCCTAACTTGAAAGCAGCTCAGAGTTCTGAGGGTTGAGAAGAAGGCACCAATATTTTCAAAGGCAAAAACGTGGTTTTTAAAGAAAACACTGAAACTATTTAAAAGTTACCAATTGTGAAGCTCATAGTTCTTCGGGTCAGAGTACATGTCAACTGGCAGACAAGCGCATGCAGCAAAGTGCACGTGTTTGGCAATTTTTTAGTACTCTTTATGAACAACTTCGTTTTCATGGCTTCCCAGTCATGTACCCACACCTCATTCTCATAAGATACACTTTTGTGGTTGTCTGATATGATATAATAGGAGGTCTGAAAATGCAATGAGCAGCAATAAGAAAGAGCCTAATATAGATGGCTAATACAGATGTTTTACATAAAACAACAAAATGATCCAACATGTGTTTAGGTAATGTGTTTGAGGATCCTCTCGTGGGACGAGTTAGTCACATTTGAGTACTCAGGATATTTCATCAAAAAAACGCAAATTGCTTTGTTGAAGTCAGTACAAACTTCTACTTTAAAGTTGTTTAACAAATTACTTTATTTTCAACATGAAACCAGTGCTTTGTGTTCTCACATGCACTGACAAAAAGAAAGAAAATATACGGGGATGAATTAGCTCTAAATTAATAACTCAGGTGTTATTCTAAGAACGTCTAATGCCTTAATATTTTGAGAAAAAAAACTTACATTTTTGAGATGCATTTAGGCTTTTGAAAAAAATATTCATGCTATTTCTGGGATTTAGCATCATATTCCTTATATTAAACTTTGTCTTACAGACTGTTGGTGTTTTATAACAGATTCATAATATACTGAGGACTGCATGCTGAAAAATTACACATTATTGGCTGGTAAATGAAAGTAAGGGAAGGCTTTCTTTCTCTAAGTGTAGAAAATTCACCCTAGTCTGGCACGTGAAGAACCAACTCTAGCCTAGACTGCAGCTCAAAACATCTTTTTGATTGGGTAAAATCCCACAAACACCTCTTGAGGATAAAACATTGAGATTCAACAAATAGTAAGCTCTTACGGTGAAAACACCGTGTTAGATTTTTTTTCTTACTTATAAGACCAGCAGGGTGATGAGATGAATGAGCACTTTGCAGTGGTCTCTCTGTGGACTGACGCACGGCAGCGCCACAGTGATTAACTTGTTGATTGCTGAGGTGAGAGGTGTGTACAGCTCTGGGGAATACACTTTCTGAAGTGAGGACTATTGCTTCATCTGCCATGGCTACGAGGCTCAACACTTGTTTTTAACAAAGACTGACTCCATTTTGAGTATTTTCCCTACCCACATACCACACCCCCAGTGCACACAAACACAGGCACAGCACAGTAGAAGCACTCCAAGATACAGTGATGCACCTGAAATAACCATTCATGGTAATGAGTGTGTTAATATTGTGCATGTGCACCAGTACAGTACACCACTGTTAAAATTTTACAACCGTGAGTACATGGTAATATAACAGACTGCAAAAGACTTGCTTTGGGATTCAGAGTGGGGTGAGTTACTGTGGAATGCCACGGTTTGAAGAGGACCCTCAGGAGGAAGTAAGCAGCACAAAGACAGCCAAGCAAGCTTTTATATCCATTTCCTGCATTTAGGCAGTGGGGGTTGGGGCTGATGGGATAAAATATTTAGTTAATGGACAGAATGGAGTTGAATGAGATTACCTCGAGTCAGAGCCCCAGTGCATGGCATAGATTTTAGCCAGATGCCCCCTCAGTGTCCGTCTAGTGCGCATCTGAATTCGGCCAACAGGGTCAATGTTAGCTGTGATCTAAAAAAGGATCAAGATGAGAGAGAAAGTCACCTTGAGACCATCATGTATTAGTCAAAGTATTAAAACCTTCCAACCAAACATCAAGCCGATTGTCTTCATTTAAGTTTCAAAATAATAAATTATGTCAAGTCAACATCATAACAACTATAGCGCTTACCTGAGACAGGGTAGCATCTGCACACGCTTTCCTGGCATCCTGAAAAAAGCAGCCAGTAAAATTAGAACGTCATCTTTTATGTGCAAATAGCATGCTTTCATGTCTGGGGGTTCCTTACTTTTAAAGCACTCTGTAAAAAAAATTAACTACACTATAAATGTCTGACATCTTAAATGCACTGGAATGACGACATCCATTTAATAATAGTAAATAATAAGAAACTATGGTGCAATACAAGTGAGATTAATGTAAATCAAGTTGGATTCCTGCTCAGTGGCATCCCACTGCAATGATGCTACTGAGGAACCTGAGCAAGCGTTAGCAGGCAGCTTTAACTTCTTGCCCACAGCAGTCATGTAAAATGTAGTAGAGGCTCAATGCAGAAATACTGTCATCCCACAGCTATTTTTGTTTGCTAGTGTTAGTGGTGCTTATGGTACATTGATTTTGATCATGTGACAATATGCATTACAGTACTGCTACAGGTGATAAAGCCTGTAAAAATGTATTGAAGCACTTTAATAGGACAAACCAAAAAGTACATAACCCCTATTATCACTACTAGTGTAAAACCTGGAGGTCACTGACAAATGTTATTTGGATTTATAAATCTACTTAAAGAAAACAAATGCAGGTTACTTCGGGGACTGAAGGACTTACTCTGATCTGGTTCTTGAGCTGCTCAGCCTCCTGGCGTAACTGATCCAGTTCACTCATTTTCCTCAGCTAATGGTGCGCTTCGCTCCGCCGCCTAGACTCTTGCTGATCTGAAGGAGACAAGCAACGAGATGCTCAACATACATTTCGCATGCTGCTTTAAAAACAAAACAAAAAAAACAAAAAAAAAACACAGTATTAACGCAGTCAGTTGTAATACAGTACATGTGAATTAAACATATGGTGCTGACAAATTACTTTGGCTAGTACACAAAATTTACATGTGATTCTGGCCAAAATGGAATTACGTTTTGTCTTCTGTAATGTATTTATGGACATGTTATCATTTTGTTAGTTACAGAAAAGCCGGGGATCACACAGTATCTTTTAAATCCAATCTGTGAGGCCCAGACAAAGTCTCAGGGAATCGCTTTCTAGACAGCTCAAGACTTGTCCTCGCCAGCTTGAAACTGTTACCTAGCAACAAGCACTAGGCAGCTACTTTAGGCTTAAGATAACAATTTTGAGGATGATGCTGAATTTGTTCTCTCTCCCCTCCCAAACGACAGCAAACCCTTGGGCAAACATCTGGCCACAATGAGCAGCTGATAACCATTTCTTCAGAATCAAGGCAAAAATACATTAAAACAAACAAACAAACAAACAAAAAAAAACACTAGGCCATGCAGGCCAAACACATACCCCCTACTGACTGACAAAACGGAGCAAGGATCAAGAGTCCAGATATCAAGAAAGGAACAAGACAGACCAAGAAAGCAGCAGTTTCACTGCACTACTGAAACCCCAAGGTGCTGAGATGATGGGCTGGGACTGACAAAGCTGTCAACGTTCTGGCCTCGGGACTCTAAACTCTCCTCCAATGTCATCCCTGTAATCCTGGGACACAGTTGATTCAGCTCCTCAGCCAAATCCGGTTAAGACAAAACCTGCTGATGATCCTAAAAGCAGTGGCTATCTTGCTGACCCCAATCCTCTGGTTAACACAGACACTTTCACTATCCACAGAAAGATGACAAATTCGACTTCAAAGAAAAATACTATAACAACAATGAACCCTAGCTCAGAAATTCTACACTGACAGAAGATTAACTGAAGTGATACAATCATTGCTACTTTCAGCACCAATAAAAATTTAGGTGCCAACACAAATCAGCAGACCAATTCACCTGCTTAGTGGGGAGGAAAACAAACAAAAAAAGACCCCATTTCATTGAAATGTGTTATATTTCAATATGAAGTGATTGTCTTCATTAGGGTTTCTCCTATCTTCACTTCAAAAATACAAACTCAAGATTTTATAAAAATTAAATATTTAAAGACAACAACGTAAGCATCATTACTCCCTGGTGTGTCAAACAAGCTAACGAACACTACCATCTGCACTGCAAACACATCTTACCTTCCTGTTTATCTGGGTTTCGGTCCTTTGTCCTAAAGAGTGTCGAGACCTGAATGAACACTTTACCCTTCAGGCGCCTGACATCTTAGTAGCTACCTGTCACCTGATTGGCTAGTGCTGTAAATGGGTCTGCATCTAAGCAAGTCCTCTTAGCCCCCTAATCTTGATAAAAAGGTCTCATGGTAATATCACAGGCTAATTCTTGTCTTCTCTGCACTAACTCTTTAAGTAATCACAGGTAAAGAAACTAAAACTACCAGTGGACTTTTTGCAAAGATATTGCAAGTTCAGATTTTGCAACCTGAGCATAACTAAACTGTAAGACAAGCATTTGAAAAGCGTGAGGGAGACAAAGGATGCATCCCACTGGTTGATAAAGTCTAGGTTATGGTTAGTGGATGCACAACTGGCAACACAGCTGAAGAAAAATCAGTCCAGCTGCGATTAACCTTCCTATAAAGCCTATGAATTATTAAAAAAAAAATAAAAAAAATCCCTCCATTTACTTATTCTCATTTTAGTCATTTCTATAAAACCTCATGAAAGATCCAATTCCCTTTAACAGCTATTGCAGTAAAACATGGTGGGCACTGAGTTTAAAAGAAAGGTTTTTAGATTCAATCACTGCTGTTGGATCGTCCTTTTCTGACCCTTAATGTTCTATTTTTTTGTGTGCGTACAAAAGTGTTCTTCCTTTGTTCCTTTACAACAGTCAAACACCATTGTTGTAAATCAATACAGTGAGCCACAGATCCTGCACTCCCCCCCCCCCAAAGAAAAACAAAAAAAAACAAAACAAAAAACCCCCCACAAAAAAACATACTAGCTCCACTGCTTTCCCATGGCCTAGGAACTTTTGGGGTGAGTCTGCTGTGTGAAACATTGTTGGCTGTTCACACGAGCCTTCTTGCTTCCAAATCATTCACAACATCTATTCTAGCTACAATAATTGTCCAGATTTTAAATGAGTGTAAGACAGAGGACAATCCGGGGGGGGGGGAGGGAACTCTGGAGCTCTTTGTCAATCTTTAACACATATTTTTAAGCAGTTTCTGACTACAGATAACATATTACATAAATAATATGCCTGTATGTGTAAAATATAGAGCTGTACAAATATGCTAGAACCATTCAAATGTGCAAAAGCTTGAGTTTAGTCCTGATGTTGCTCTCATGTGAGGCCTACAGCTATTGTCATTTCTTTCTTTGTTTTTAGGGGCTTTCTGTCTTTAGCAAGTGAAACACGTGGAGTTGCCAGAGGTCAGGGGATCAATGTAGCGTGTCATGAACATTTCACGGTTTGATCCTTGAAAATTTTGTGTATGAATGAATTAAAATTTTGGTGTCTGAGCTCCAAAATAACAGCCTCAAAATGCTAAATTTATTCAAATGGTAGAAATTCATAGAAGTCTATTGGCAAAAACGTAATATCAAGCACTAGTTGAGATTAGAATTAGCATAAAAAAGGTGTGATTCAGAGGACTCTTTTCCCTTTTGCTGGTGGTGGGAGTGTTGAAACCACTGGCAGCCCAACAGATAGAGCCTCGACTTCACTGCCTTCTCTTTCTGCCAGCTATTTTTAGAGAGGTGGTGGGGGAGGAGGAGTAGAAAGAGGAGGAGAGAAGCAGACTTCACATTTTCCAGCCACTCCTATCAGCTCCGACATCTCGAGCACAACACATTGACAAGGAGAGAGGAAGTGTAATTTGACTCCATACACAGAGACTTCATTGGTATTTCTTCTTCCCATACACAATGATCACAAATACAGCATCCATTTTCACAGCATACACATTTATAGGTCTTTATCAGATGTCATCTCTGCTGGCGTTTCATTAAACAGTATAATATCTGATTCCCCCCCCCTTTTTAGTTGGTAAGCCTATATCTCCAAACATTTCAAAAATATTTCTTGCGAAGGAACGAATTTGTGGATTTCAGAGAGCAAATTTGAGTTTGCGCAAATTTTGAGTCTGAGTTAAATTTTAAATACAAGAGTTACCTCATTAAAAAGGCCATCATCTTTTTACTCTTGAACATTTTTCCCTTTGTGATTTTTTGGAAGTGACTATGGCAATACTAAGGAAAAAAAATAAAAAAAGTTGCTAGTATAATTTATGCCAATGACACTTAACACTAAATACAGAGAAAACTAATCAAAACATCTGATAAATTATCAAGTGTATATCTTAATTAAGACATAACAAAAAAAGTAAGGCATCACAGGTGAAGGGACATGCACAAAATGGTCTAGTGTGAGGTGAGGCAGCAGATTTTGGGGTAGACAAGATAACTCCGTGTGATGACAGTGTCCTCGTGCACAAGGGGATATAGACAAGAGAGGCAAACAGGAGGACAGAGCCAGATTAAACTAATGAGAGTGAACAAGCAGAGGACAATTGGGAGGGTAGCTGCTAATTAACCGCTTGGTAAAGGGGAGCAAGGCCCAATATGCTTCATGGCATCCAGGACTAACAAAGAAAGATTATACCTATCCAGCACTAGGGCTGCACGATTAATCGTTAGAAAATCACGATCTCGATTCATACTTATGTGCGATCTCATTTCCAAATGACAACGATTTAAAAAAAAACAACAAAAAAACAACAACAACAACAAAAAAACAAAAAACAAAACGACGACTGTACCGCATTTTGATCCAGGACGTACTCTGCATGAAAACAAGCGCTCACTCTTCCTGCTCAACAAATGACAAGGGCGGAGCCTTATACCACGTGATACAGAAGCTGTGCCGTGTGATGCTAAAATTAGCAGGGAAAAAACAACGGAGAGCACGTCAGGGATGACGAGAAAGTGACAGGAGAAAATCCGTTCCGGTCAACCACCCAAACATCAATAACGGTAACCTTATACAGCGCTTCCCTATACCCATTGAACTCAAAGAAATTACGGAGGCTATCACTTATCACCTGACCAAAGATTATGGCTCCCATCAACACTGTGCAAAACGAGGGATTTAGGAAAATGATCAACACCCTAGACAAACGCTACACAGTGCCGTCCCGCAACTATTTTTTCTATTGTTGCACTACCTATTCTATACACGCAGTGTCGAGCAACGGTGGAGACGGAATTTCAAGCAGTACAACATTTTGCGGCAACAACAAAACGTGAGACATTTGTTGTTTTTATGTTTATTTATTGTTTTTATGTTCAGTCTCAACTGTTACGAAGTTGATGTGCAGTTAATAAGTGCAATAAATATTTATACTGGAAAAGAAAATCGTGAGAGAATCGTGATCTCAATTCTAAGCCAAAAAAAAAAATCGTGATTCTCATTTTATGCAAAATCGTGCAGCCCTATCCAGCACTGGTTTTTTTTTTAATCTTTCCAAAAGCCAGATATATTCCTATAGACCTCATACTTTCATTCACAAATAAAATGCCAAAAAAGACAAGTGAATCTTATAAATAAAGACTAATGCACATATAAACAAATAAATAGAAACAATGTGGAAAGCCTGTACACTGGTGCAACAACAAAATACCTCTTCTAATTTCTTAAAAATGAATAAACAGGTATTCCAAATATTAAAAAAAAAAAAAAAAAAAAGATTTATTTTTTACATTTCTAACTCTTGCCCAGCTGGGAGACCAAGACAAAAAGCCATGCATTAGGCACAAAGGCAGGGTGGTGGGCTAAATAATTTACACCCTCCTGCCTCGATACCAGCTGCCCCACCCTTTTCTTTCTTCGGGGCTGCTCCCATCTCACTTGTCTGATTGTTCCTGCCAACTTGTCTCAAGGTTTTTTGTTTTTAAATTCTTGACCTTTAATGTGCCTCTTAGGTTGAGGCAGATTTGCTGCTAGTAGAAACAAACCGTATGAGCTGCAGCACGGTATGGATGGGGGCTGCTCTTGCTTGCAAGCCAGTTGGTAGCTGTCTAGCTGTTGCAGTGCCTTAGCTACTGATCATCTGTGTCAGCATGCAGCCTCCACCTTGATACAAATGCATAGATTCTCTAAGCAGGCGTTTCCTTTTTAAGGGTGTTTCCCTAGCTGTGCTCGTCTCTCTCTTCCCTTTGTCAAAACATTTAGCGGATGTGGCGACAGCACACACACACACTTACAAATACACTTGCTCGGTGGTTTCTTCTATTACAATCGTGTTTGCCATTGTCCATTTATGTTTTTGAACCAGGCTATGGAAACAGGTTACTCTGGAAATAATAACTGGCAGCATTATGCTAAAGGTGAATATAAAACCGAAGAAGAAAAAGAAGCAGATCAAAGAGACCGAGGGGAGGGTGGAGATCCAGCAGGAGGCAGTGTGTTGAGAGCTACAACACCAGAGGATAGGCTAGCACTTCACACAGAATTAGGTCAGTCTGACTTAGATTAGACCTGGCCCATGCTCGTAAACAAATAATCAAGACCGAGGATGCAGTGGGACAGGTCACTTGTAACCATCATGTCAGTTTCTGTATTTACTCTTAGCTTGGCAGCCCATGGACCCTTCCATGTGATGTCACAGAGTTATTATTGTAACAGCCATTACATTTAATGTTATGTTAACTGGCACTATAAGACCTACTAGTTTAGAATAGTGTAACCTGGATATTTTTTGTAACTATAATTTACAAATGGCCACTAAACATCCCACATGCAGGACTAAACAAATAGATACAAATTAATATGTGTTATAAAGACTTCTAAAAAAGAAAAAAAAGACCTAAGATTGGGCTAGATTATTTTAGCATCCGCTGAGTCTAATGCTTAAAATCGCAAAGGAAATGTGCCAACCAAGGACTGAATTGTGTGTGGTCCATTTATTTTTCCCTTTTTAAATAATTATGTCTGAATTTTAGTACGTTTCCTACAAAAAGAGAATTTAGTAATGGTGGTGCATGCTGCAGCTATAATTCACACATTTTGCAAACACTTCCCATGCAGGTATGGTAGTTGTGAATAAGGAGGTCACCATTCAATACAAAAATTCTCTAAACGTGTTGTACTCATTTCCTTTGGTACTGTAGGCAGCATATAGGCAACAAGTCTACCAGAACTGAAGACATTTGGCTACAAGTGTTCTAAGTCTGTCCTTAGCTGTTGGAGGAGAAACCACACAGGCAAAAACTATACATGGAAGAATGCAGCTGCCAAGATAGCTCTACTCATTGATAAGTCAGAGTCTATGGAGGGACTTTGCTTTGGAGGGGGGTGGTGGGGTGATGAAAGTATGACAACCGATTCAAAAAGGCAATATACAAACGATATTATCCAGTACTTCAGACGAGGAAAGGAAATATTTTTAGCAAGCATTTAAAAGACTGGCTCCCAAACCTGTTCAAAGAATTTAAGCCGAGTGAACTTCAATTCACAGTAACAACGCCCAAATCCTCAAATCCAACGCCCCAAATCCAACGCCAGGTCCTCAGCACAATCCACTATCCAACATGTTTAGTGTGAACTGGACAGAAAGATTAATTAGTCCGATACTCAATATATGTAAGTGGTATTTGACAAATACTAATGAACGGTGTAATTTTACAACATTTGTGTTCACAGTAGAATGTGTAGCTGAGAGCATTAAGACATTTCTTTGCTGCAGTTTTATTCTTACTGGGTGACAATGTTACACTACAGTCCAACAGACTGAAGTGTTTGCATGAAAACACATGCAACATTACGCCAACAACCCATTTCCAGTTATGTGCTTTGCATCATTGTGTTTGCGGATAGTTTTACATTGCTAAAAATCACACCTGGTTTAAAAACGCAGGCTGTGTAAAATAATGTCACCGTTGCTTCTGCACAAGTGTGTGAAACTAAAAATCTGAAAGTTAAAAAAAAAAAAAAGGAATATTTTCCCCCCTGAAAATACACACTAAATATGCATATCATACCAAACCTACTCCCCCCCAAAAATGTGATTAGATCCCTCTCTGATTTCAACATTTATATCTGGAAGAAGAAGAAAAAAAGGTTATGTGGTATTTTATCTGGGTTCAAGTCAGAAAACGAAAATGGCAGATGGTTTCCCTAAAACCTGGGGAATGCACTTCTAGGAACAGCGACGGCTTTTAGAAAACTATGTGGAGAGGAGCTACCTTATTTCTTCCTGTGTCTATTCTTTAAACTTTACAGCATTTAAAACATCCTAAACCTTTGCTGTTTGACATCAAGTTAAGCCATGACAACTGGTTACACTGTAGGAGATGAGCATAATAATTGAGACATGCTTCAAGACTAATGTTAAAGGCTTTGGGCCATATCAGAATGAAAGTAAAAGCAAAACTGAGAATTTTAACGTTCCACAACAGTCAAACATTTGTGTGACTGGTATGTCTACTGAAAAATATTTGAGGATTGTCGCAACTGACTACCATCACAGTACATCTTGATTATTTCTAGAACATTTGTTTCATTTGGATAACCAAAAAACAAAACTTTATGAATACCAATTCAAATACGTATATAACTGTAAAACTTTCTATATTTAAATATGTTATAGTTCAATTTATTAGAGTATAAAAACAGGCAAAAGATACAGTAAGTGCATGATTTCTAAGTCTTACTGGTGGGCGAGGGTCTGTCTAAGTGCTGTGAGGTAGTGATCCATTGTAAATGTAACTGAAACACAACCAGGTCACAAAGGAAGAAAGGACAAAGGGGGTGATGATGCAGTAACACAAGACATAAGGGAATCGCTCCTGGACATTTTTTTAAAAGCTCCACCAATCTCATCCACTTTGTCATTTTCCAACACACCATTCAGCTCTGAGCGGCTTGTTTACAAGGCAGCTACAGCACTGTGGAGCAGGAAGTGATTCCTTCCCCTTCCCTGACTAGCTAGCATCAGTATGAATGAATGCACTATGAAATGGTTTTCACACTGGTGACACGAAATACCAGAGTTTCAATACCATATTATTATTTTTAAGAGCATTTCTGTTATTACTGCACTGTTGTAATTTATATGCCACATTCAACTTTCAAGGATTTAATAAAATGTATATAACTGTACTGACATCACATTTGATAATTTGACTTGGGAAAAACTAAAGTGAGATTTTTGCATTTTTATGACCATTCATTTTACTTTTACCAATATAGCCCACTGTTTTGTAACAGTAAAGGGACACTCCTTGGTTAACACAAACTGTTAAGCACCTTAAGTGCCTTAGTTTTTAAGTTGTTAATGTTTTCTTTGCCATTACCATTTTTTGAACATACTAGAAAATAAGTCAGAAGGTCATGTAGCATGTTTGAAGTTGAATACAAACATAAACCACTGAAACATCAGCAGAGTCACTAGGGGAAAGAGGAGAAAACCCCAAAATAAAGTAAAGTGAATAAAATGCTTAAGCAGTTATAGTGAAACCCACGACCAACACAGGACTTGGTACTAGAAAAAAGAAGGGGGAGCATAACCACTTTTTATGTTTACGCAACTAAAATTAACATGAAAGATTAACTGTGGATATTTCTGCACTTTCACTTTATACTGTGCCACTAATGATATAAATTAGATGACGGAGAAAGGTTGACAAGATGGGGATTAGTACTTAAATCACTGTTTGAGAAGGTGGGTTGCAAATCTTTCTGAGTCTCAAGAATGGCTGAACTAAATATGAATAGCCTTGGGCCTCATAACCCATTTTGCTCCAATGAATGTAGAGTAAAGTCCTGAGGCTACAAATGAGTATGCATAAGATGGCACAGTTCTGATTAAGTGAGCAAGTGGAGGTGCAAAAATCAACTGTAAGATTTATTGAAAAGAAAAGAAGTACAGTACACAGACTTCAGTTACCCCAACAGTTTTGGAAATGTACCACAAATTCAACTATTCACTATTATTCATACTTTTTCGCCTCTGAAACACTCATACTGGACGTACATAGACTGATATCCCCACAAACAAGATATTTCTCTATGTATGCTTTAGAATTATAATATGTACCAAGTCCACTAAAGCCAATTTTAGATATTATTTTAAGAAACCCTCCCCCACCAATACTGTCAATGGCACAATGCACCATTTCCTTGCTTCTGTTACTCAAAGTATACTAATCAATGCAATCAAAAAACCAACACTTTATGGAATTTATGTTCTGCATGAGCATTACACTGTGACCAATCTGGAGAAGTGAAGGCTCTGGTAGTGTGAACAAACATCTTACAGACAAATTTTCTATCCAGCTTAATCGCTATAAGATAAAAATGACCACTGCACTACCAACCCATTTTGGGTGGAACTCAAGTTTCTATTTCCTGGATTTCTGACATGTAGACATAAGAATACCATCAATCACAGGGGGATGAACATGTGTGACTCTGCACAGCTGCCAAAAACAGATGGCTTTATGATACATTTCTATGACATGAGATGGAAATCCATAAGCACTCCATGTCTCAGGATGCTATGTCCAACAACATAATTAATTACTAGGTAAGCTATGTTATTTTAAAGCAAACAACAACAACAACAAAACAGTTAACAACAAAACACAGTTAAGTTAGTTGAAACTAAATAATAGCCCCATCTACTGCTTTCTTTCAGCCTGAATGCAGCAGTCAAAGTGTTAATCCTCAAGAGCACTTTGATTTGGATATGAATGAAATTTTATAAACACACCTTTTTGCATTGTAATAGTTTAGACTAATGTTCGATTATTGGCTCCAACTCCAGCATGATCAGCAATGTCTGAACTGGAAGAAAAAACTCATCACCACATAACAACTCCACAGCAAACAAACGCTGTGGAGGTGTAATTACAGAGTGATGTTGAATAAAATGCCTAACCTTATTTCATTTGTAGAAAAAAGGTTTGTCTAATATCCTACACTTTTTTCTTTTAGATCTTGGACAAAATCTAATTGAAATTTCACAAAATAACAGTCTGAAAACCCCCCCCCCAAAAACCCAACAACAGCAACTATGACGTCTGTAATAATTTGTAAAATTGTAAAGGAACTATTTTTATTATTATTTTTAATTTGAATCAGCTGAGAAAACTTTAGCATAATTGGCTAGCTGCCAATGTCTGTTGGTAAAGTTACTATTGCAAAAAAAGAAAAAGAAAAAAAAAAAAAACATCAGTGGGGTAACCCTAACCTTACTGAGTGAACAATCCACTGTTTACTGGAGGTTTGTGGTTTTAGGGTGCAGTGCTGAAAAGGGAAGGGGAAGCCTAAATTAAAAAAAGAAAAGAAACATCGCAAGGCATAAGAAAACATATTTCCTTTTACAATGATTCATCTTATTTGCACAATCATTACAATGAAAAATTTACAACAATACAACTCAACCAATTACCCAGCCCTACATTTGAGTGTTCTTTATATATGCTGTGTGAACCATCCCTTTTACTGGACACGATTTTGTATGCATGCACCGTCAATGTGGTTGGCCTGTGCTGGTAATGTCTGATGATAGGGGACATAACATCAATGCGACTGACAGTAGTGTTTAATTGATTGATTAGTGAAACATTCCATGATGCTGTGTGCTCTTTTGCTAGACAGAAAACATTGTTGGTAGAAATAGCAGGCATTTTTCAGACCACATTTCAGAACAAGATGCTCTCAAAAGGCAAACCTAGCCAAAAACAAAACAAAAACTTAATGCACATAAGCTGCTCTGCAATATAACTGATCATTACTAACAAGAAAACAGAATTCTAACATGAGGCTCAACCTTTAAAAAAAAAAAAAAAAAAAAAGCTATTCCTAATGCTCAGCATTTTTTCTGACAATAGCATCGAGAAAAAAAAAAATGCCTGTTAAAAAGATAAGATTGTATGTCAAGAAAGTTCATGCATTTTAACATTTACTTGCTACAAAGCTGCACAACCATCTTTTCATACTTGGATATAAATGAGTTAATAGTTAATTAAAACTGTAAAGGGGGGGGGGGGAGGAAAGGGAGGGAAGGTCAGGCTAGCCTAAAGCCAAAAGCATGACTTTATTTAAAGCATAAAATACACTCCTTTGATTGCATTAATAATCACACCCTTCCCCCTGTGTTTTCTCCCCAAGCTTCCAAGAGAGGAACAAGTGTGTGAAGAGTCACATGACAGCTACCCCACTCTTGCTCAAGTGACTGTGGCCTTTCTTGCTTTGAAGAGGAAGAACACTCACTAATAGTAGCTGTCTTTCCCAGTCATCTCGGGATTCAGGTTTGGTCACATTTTCCCTTTGCAGTCAAATATAAGGGCGAGAATGTAAATAGACACAGAGATGGTCTCTATTCAAACCAGATCAGGCGGTGAAATCCACATGCAAAAGACGGCCAGAGTTTGTTATGGGCTTGTGGGAGGGTTACGGTGTAAGTGATGACAGTGATGGCCAGTGTGTGGGTCACCAAGCGGCTCTGGTGCCACTTACTTTGAATATTCAAAACAGTGGCTAAGACCTTTGGGCCAGCGGTGACAAGTTATGTAAGCATAACAGCACCTACAGTCAAACTATACACAAATCTAAACAGTGGGAAAGGCTTAGGAAGAATTTTCGCTGTAATATTGACACTTGGGAGTGCCTGGAGCTATAAAAAAAGACTAAGAATGTTTGCCAAGACACAGATTGAGAAACAAATCTTTATTTGTTACTGCACACCTTTCATAAGTAATCTGTTCTTGCCACTGCTTAAAACAATCTTTACTGATAAACCAATTACAGTACCAAATAAACTTTAAATGTTCTTTTATCCAATTGGTGAATGTTATATAACGGATCATGTTCAATATAACTTAAATAATAATAAATTTGTTATGTTTAAAATTTTACAGTTCTGTTAGTGAGGTTAGCAGATGGCAACCTATGTCAATGATTCTGTTAACAAAAATGTATGAGACTTCTGAGAGGAAGATCTGAACTGAATAGAATACTTTAAATTGTATAACCTATAACAATGTAAGGCATTAAAACCAACTCCAATATGACTTTGATTTATTTATTTATTTTTAAACCATGACTCAAGAAAAGCAAATCATTTTGCGTTTAAGTTGTGATTGTGTTCAGGAAATGTAACATCCTGGTGTAAACCACTGTAGCTGCCACTTTAGGGTAGTGACACTTTTGAGAGAGCTGGCCTGCATTGCCACTAAAGGTAGCAGAACACACACACAAACAAAACACAAAAATGTTCAGTTTGCAGTCTTAAAATTCATTTTTTAAATTGCCTTTTAAATTATAACTGAATGTCCAGTAGTGTGTTTCCAATGATGGGCAAAAAAAAAAACAAACAAGAAAAAACAAAAAACAAAACAGATGTTTGATATAAGTTACAAGTGCTACATGAGATAAGGCACTGGATTACCTGTGACCTGTTTCTGTACATAAAACAGGAAACTGGACTCTGGATGACATGGAATTTGCTTCATGTTGCCATCGCAGTTCTTAACGCAAACATTTTCTACATGTTGACAGTTTTCTCTGCTATGCATCAGTCACATTAATTATGGCAATACATTTAGATGCATAGCTCACTGAAAATACCTGGCAAGCAGCTGTACTAGCAGGGCGAGTAGCACAGAACAGATCTGGGTTTTGTGTATAAACAATCAACGACTACTTACTTCCTGGGCCATTACCAAGTACTACAACTTGAGCAGGGACTTTTTAGACAGGAAAATTGGCTCAGAAACTGAATATAAACCTAGGTTCCTCCAGATGACATGCGGGTAAAAGGCCCAAGTTTCAAAAAGGCTTTAATGGCTGATGAAAAATTCCTGCAACTAGAAAAGGCTAAAATTTTCCTCTTTGAACTATTCGAGGAACTTTTAATGCAGATGTTTTTGATTCTACTGTTGGGCTCCCTCACTATAAACCTTGCTGTGGTAAAGAGGGAAAGCCCTGCTGTTGTTGTGGGTGTGCTGGCATTTGCACTCAGTGCCAAGTTTCATAATCTTTGTGAATAGCTCTAAAATTTGAATTTGGAAGTTGTACATTGTAGCCTTGAGACTTCTATTAACACTTAGTGTTAATGTATGCCTGCATCTGTGCTCATATGTATATGGCTGAAACACATGTGTGGTGTGCATGCAATTAATAGTTAGATAACTTGCACCAGTGGATGCTAAGAAACTTATTATCTTCTGAAAGATATTGTTAGAACAAAGCTGTACTAGCACAGCGATCCCATCACAGTCTTTAGCTGCACATTTGCTTATGGATGATCAACACACCCTGATGAAACTGCGCTTGTGCTGCTTTCAGGAGCTGTATTACACAAAGAAGAAAGGATTTAGATTGCTCAACCAACAAGACCTATGAGTATAGTAATGAAGGCATACTGCAGAGGCTGCGACTAATGGTCTTTTAAAATTAATATTCACAAATAATGTCGCTGATAAAGTCACTATTGTGGATGAAGAGAAATACTTATTCAAGAGCTTGGCATAGTACAATGGATAACTCAAGTTCCATGCCCATACTGTTGAGTATTTTTCCATCAACTCTTACATGAAACTGTCTGTGTTAGAAACCAGAACCCCAAAATGCTTCGCAGAAAACTGATTTGTTGTGGCTTGTAACCAACAGTTAAATGGCATGCTACCAGTTTCCCTTAAAGGAAACATTTTACACAGACCCCGTTAAATGTGTCATGATTCCTTTTTATTTTGAAGAAATTGAGATGAATATACAGGCACAGTGAAGTTTTAAGTCAGATATAGGTAGATAGAAATGTAGGGTTGTTATGCAACAGGAAATAATTATTTACCCAAAAATTGCATCTTCAATTAAGTGCAAATAATGCATTATTTCGTTCTTATCTTGAATCTGAAACTCAAACTTTACATAATGTATCCTACGCTTTCTATCAAGCATTGTAGTATACCTGAATTTGCATTTGCACAACTAAGCCTTTTTGTAGTAATACTTGTGTGGCTGTTGGAAAACATCTGAAGTTGGATCAGGCTACAGTAGTTGTATACTTATAACTCCATTACATAACTTGTATACTTAAAAAGCCATTACAAAGTCGGAAGAGTTCCCCACTCAATAAAACCAAAACTCCTGAACATTCAGCCATTACCCATCAGCTACAACAATCAGGGAATTGCTCAAAAGCATTATATATCCTATATTAACAGGATATAAAATTATCTTGTTTATTAACATGCAAAAAACTTGGGGCTGATATGCATAGCTCTAACTACTGAACCAAGGCAATTTCATTTCAATGCAGGCCTTTTATTTCAGTCTAGATGTGATAGGGCTTTACTGACTAAATGTATTGATTACCAACCATACATGTTATTAAAGAACCATTATTAAACATGTTCTGTGGCACTGAATTGGGACTGGTATATATTCATACTACAGATCTATTAGGAACCTCAATAGAAAAGTTATGTTGTCATGGTGTTCACACTCACTGCTACAATTCTGGATTGAACCAGCTTGTCTGAAGCAGGTTTAAGTTTGCATGTTCTCCCTGGTCTTGTGTGGGTTTACTCCAGGGGCTCTGGGTTCTTCCCACAGTCCAGCACCATTAATACTATACTAATCTGTGAGTGCATGAGTCTTTTCATTGAGTAAAAGAAAACAAAAACTAACAACAACAAAAAAAACAAAAACAAAACCTGAACCTACCAGATGCAAACCAAAGATGTGGAGACTGTCACTAACTAAGAAATCATAATATACCATAATGGTCAATGAGACAAAACCACCACCACGTTGGATCCAACCACTCTTGCTTTTTGGTCTCTTGGAGCCACAAGTATATAAAATTTGCATCATTTTGGTCTGGTCAGAAGTTACGTTACAGCCAAGGCTGTCACAAACATACAACACATCTTGCGAGTTCAGGTATCCAACACTTGAATGAAAAAGGTATTTTATCAAAGAGAGGGTAGAGGGGTAATCCTGTGAAGGTATCAATCACTTGTATGTACTTATATGTACACCCATATTTATTTGGCCCCTCAGCACATCTGCTTTTTACAGTGGACAGTGAAAAGCAGGATCATGCCTGATGTGAAAAAAATAAAAATAAATAAGCACCATCACTAACCAAAGCCACATAATCCCAAAGACTGAAATCCACATATCTAAGAATTTAATCCCATTCATATACAGTACTCCCAGATTAAATGAGGGAAAAAATAAACTGGATGACAATCCCCCCCCACCCACCCACCCACCCAAATCCCAGGCCAACAGGATAATTATTCAGGTTTTAAACACATGGTCATTATCTTGTGGTGCTACTCACTCACAGCTAAGCTACTGACAAGCTACACTGTGCACAAACTCAGTCTCAAACAGACAATTCTGCAATTAATGCTTTTAGGCAGGCCTGTCGTATATGACTTGTTTCAAGGCAAAGTCATCAATAAAATGCTGGAGAAATTCATGCAGCCTTTTCTATTGCTTTCCAACAGGGCCAAAGAAAAACAGTGTTGGATATATTCAGGGTGCCAATATAGAGTGGGTCACATCCAGGTCATGTGAGCTGATTAACAATAAATAGAACAATGTTTTAAGCTTGGTTTGATAACTGGATGCTTTTGGGCGTGCATACAGGTTGCGCTTAACCCAAAAGTGCTACAGATAAAACCTTAACTATTCACAGTCAACTGTTCTGCATAAACTTCCTCTTTTGTTTGTAGTTTATTACAGGTCTGGCCAAAAGCCTGGAAAACCAGACCACTTCATACAAAAACAAATAATGCCATAGATTTCTCCCAAACTTAACTTCCATCAAATCAGTTGTGAGGTATGATGTGATTAGTATGAAGAGATTAGAACTGGAAGTTTTGGATCAGTGTTAAAATAAATCTAATTGTGACTAAGAAATGAATAGGCATGATTAAAAACAAATAGACAAAATGTGTCTGATATACAGGCACACAGAAACAGAATACGTTTTGGAAATAAGCAGAATACCTGTTACTGCAACAATAACAAAATGTGAAAGAAATAACTTAAAATCTAAAGAAGCCATTACATCTTTCTCTCTTTAAATTATGTAATCTGTTCTATCACATCCCTAAGCAGCTGTGAGGATTGAGAAGAAACATCCCATTCCCTAAGGTGTGGCTAAAAAATTCTAAAAAAGAAAATAAGTATAATATTAAAATCTAAATAAAAAATACATTTCATATACAGTATTTAAAGATATAATGTAATTTTCAGATCCCCTGATGTTCAGGTTCACAGTCAAGATGTACAACACCCCTTCCCCACCATGTTGTCCTGTAAGTGAGGTGCACATACTGGATTAATCTGACCAGGAATGCTATGAGAATGAAAACGTTTTTAATGAAAATACATTCTGCACATTTTTAGAATGAGGATAATCAATGAGATCTAGCTTGCCAAGCCTAAACCCATCCGATGCTCGGCAGCTGCCTCTCTCTGTCTGAGAAAAAGCGGTGATGAAAAAGGCTTTGAACGCCATCTTGTTCATTGCAGCTGCTTGGGCCCTGAATACAGGAACCCATTCATTCGAGGAGGCGGAGGGAGGGGGCACACTGGCAAAATGAATTCATCTTTGTGAGCCATTAAAAACGGCTAGCTCTCTTAAGAAACACCACCAATTTTCCTAAAACGGTTGAAAATAGTCTACGTGCGGTCACGGATTTTTCTAATGCAGTATCTCAATACTGCTGGCCTCCAAAGTCCGTATAAGCGCCAGGCTTCATATAGCTCGTCTCGGTGCTGTCGGAGGCGCACAGCACAGCTTCCTGCGACAGCACGTCCAACCTCGCCGCTGAACCCACTTACGAAACATTTCCCGCCGCTAAATACAACTGTTCCAATTCATTTCTATCTTAACCCTCTACGACAGTGTGCCGACTGGGATATGCTGCTTCACCTTTGAGGAAGCATGCCCGTTTTCCGGGCTAGAGCTTGAGATACTATGGAGCGGCGCGGCCCGGCTGGGCACGGTTACTGTAGCTGCTAACAACTTGCACTGCAACGGAGCCGTGATTGAGATAAACAGATTGTCTAATTGGATCTCGTCAATCTTGTTTCCACGCCGTTAAAAGAAGAAGTCTAAAATCAACCTAACTGTGTTCAACCTAACTGACGCTGGGTTAACTCTCATGAAACTAAAATGGCTATGGCCACAATCAGATCCACAGCGGTGCCTGCCCTTTTCCTCGCGATCATACAGCGGCCCTACGGCTTGGTAATCGATGCAAATTCATATTACTTTAACGCGCTGAGCATTATAACGAAAGGCCAAGCTGAAGAACTGGGTGGCTGACTGTTGATTAAACGTGGAATTTGTTAACATATCTGTGCCATACAGTTGCCATCATCTCCGGCGGTTTAGTTTCGATTCACTCACATAAATGCTTTTGGTTCAACTACCCCGTTTTAACATAGCTTTGCAAGTAACTGTGTTTAATTTTTGTTACATTATGTAAATAACAGTAAATGTTGCCTCTAAAATACAACCAATGTGCTTAAAAATCATAAATCAGCAACAGCACCAGTGTTCAAATTCATTATGGATACAGGCATGTTGTCGTCGCTGCCATATTCGTAATTCACACACCCAGATGATCCATACCAGGCTGCAAACGTAGGCTGTGGCCACTGCTGGCTTACTTGTATGGACTGGCTAGGGAATAGTGGGGGTGGTAGTGATTCTGTTGGTGAAGTAGCCATTTTTAGACTCCCTTCGTTGTCAGTTTCATGATGCTACGAATTTGCAGTATGTGTAGTGGTAAATCCAAAATCTGCTCACGCCCGTTTCAGTTGTGTAAGTTTGAGAAGTAGCATTGTGTTTCTTCTTAAACAGCTGGCCGAGGGTTCATCAACAATAAACTGATAGTAGCAAGTGTGCCACCAATTAGCCTATCAGGTAATCCCAGGCTACCCTATAGAGGAAATATGTGGGGGGAAAGGGCCCTTTAAGAGCTTAAAAATGCTGGTAACAACTGATAAATTTTACATCCCGATTGCTGAGGGAAAAATTGCTACTTAAGTAAAGCTGAAGCAGGTTAACGCAGGTAGCTAATTTCTTCAACGAGAGCGAAAGATACCCGGACGTTGGAGAGGGGGTGCGGGCTAACTTAACGAGCTGTCACAATTCACCCTGCTAATTAAGGTTAGCATTGGCCATTAACTCCAACATTGCCGGACAAAGCCATTAGATATATATTATTTGGTTAAACGACACTTTGTTTGAGAAACTTAACCAGTGACCCCCACTCACCGTCTTGGCAGAAACGTCTAGCTAGCTGCAGCTAACTCTAACGAAGGAGCCACTCAACCCAGTTTAACCCTTTTCGTTCCCCGTCCCTGCTTGGCAGCTAGTGAACTGCAGACTTACTGTATTTCCTGAAGCGCATTTTCAAATATCAATACATTTCCTTACCCGCTTTCAATCAAGGGTATCCGTTGTTTATATCACATTGACTGGAAACAGCAAACTCTTGCCTCTCCTCTCTCCGCCCAGGCGCTCAGATTTAGCTTGTTTAGCCACCGAGGAGCGGCACTCCCCGAACCCAGTTTTTGACCCGCCGAGGGGGGAGACACACCGGCACAGAAGCGCAGAGACAAGACTGTGTTCACCCAGACAAGGCGTGTCAAAGTCCCGGTTTAACGTTCCTCCGTCTCAACACAAATTCCAACTCAAAGCAAAAAAAATCCCTTCTCGTCTTTCCCACCGTCGTCGTCCCTCTTTTTCTTCCTTCACGCCAGGATCTCAGTCGCTTCTTCCTCCGGCCATCAAACAGCAGAGATGGGCGCGGTAACCCTGCATTCAGGTCTGGGAAACCCCACGTTACGGCAGCGTCACAACGCACGGCGGAGGGGTCGGCGACCACTTCAGATCAGGAAATGCTGCCATCTTTGGTATCTCCAACGTACCTAGAGGGAAATTTACCTGCTAAAACACTGCTTTTAATTCTAAAACTCGATTAATGTGAAAACTTAAGATAAAATTGGAAAAGCGAATGAGAGTTTTCGAAACCAAGGCAAGGTTGAATAGTGATTTTCACCCTAAGAGAATGCAGCTGCTGAAAGGTACATGGAAAGTTGTGGGGCAACTAAAGAGTGTACATAAAGAGAAACGAAAGTACTTTGGAAAAAAGTAACATTTGAAAATGTCATAAAACAACAACAACATACATTTCGAGTGAATTTAAAACACTACAGTTGGAAGCAAAAGAGAAAGTTAACTAAAAGAAATGACTGAAAGATTAACCAGGCTTCAGATGATGTCTAAAGGGCTTATTTTCTAAAAGCTATAAACAATACAAATAATCTTAGATTTATTGGCGAAAAAATGATGATTGAAAATTTATGTAATTACATATACCTTTCATAATAACTGATGTGTTGTTGAAGTAGAAAACAAAATATAGCATGATGGATATATAATGGCTAAAAGACCAGTTACACTTATAATAATAATGGATTGCATTTATACTTACTGGTCTTACTGGTAATAACGTAAATGCTAACTTAAGGCGATTAGGCATTAACAGCAATACAGCAGTGTTTATCTGGCAGGGCGAACAACCAACTACACGCCAGGCCATGCTTGTACCAGAGGATCTGTCACTTTGGAATACAAACTTGTACAGATTATTAGTTGCTTTATACTGAAAACTGACCACAAATTAATGGATACATTTTAGCAATAACATAAGTGACTATTGTATTCACTGCTATGTTGTTATACACAATGAGCAATGTAAAAAGTTCAAATAAATGTGCCCCTGGCATTTTATTAGACCGGATGCATATCCAAAAGTGTCATGTATTTGCAATATGAAAATGTTATCAAATTCCATTGAAATCTGACCTTCATGCCAGTAAAGCAGCTAGTGTTTCAAATGAACAACACGCTTTCATTTGCAATCCAAAACAGGCAAATGCTATGTTTACTTTCCTGCTAGCGTGCGTGACTAAGTACATATCACGATTTTGCTACACCAACATCTGATGTTTATATATGTTTAACATATACATTTGACCCTGTATTTTTTTTGTGTGTTTAACAAAAACTAAGTATCAAGTAATATGTTCTCTTCTGCTGATCTATCAGTAATGTCTTATGGTTAGTATAAGCTGGTCCTGGAAAAAATCTTGTTGACAAATTATATTCTCTGGGTATTAACTTCACCACAATTATATAAACTGAAATCATTGGGGGTTTGCTTTCTGCTCAGTGCTTATGGGTGGGCCATCACTGCAGCACAGAGATGACTTGATCGTTATCACCAGTAGTCTAGGTAGAGTGCTCAGAAGAGGGGGTTAATGCTCAGCGGGTTAAGGCGTTACTTGGAGACGTGGAACACTTTGTCGTCCTCTGAGACAACAAAGTGTGCACGGGCTCGGTCCGACAGGGGAAGACAACAGCTACTGTTACTTGGCTTGTAAGAGAAATGTTCCCTAGAGAGAGCTACTCTCTCTGTTTGTGCCAGATCTGTTTAGTGCTGTCTTTTCAAATGCACATTAAGTTCAGTTTAAATTCAGTTTAATTAAAATGTGAGCTGGACAAATGTGTGCATGTGTCACATTCATTCTGAAACACTGATGTATACTTTTACATAAAAACAGACTCTTTTGTATGAATGAGCTGATGGAGTTAGAAATGTTATAAGAGTAGTTGTGTCTATTAAAAAAATCTGTAAATATGCTCTTTAAAAATGTGAATTTCCACTAGTGTGTGTATTTGATTCCATCTCACTTTTGTAAACCCTAAAACCTGTGGTGGCGGGACAGGCCTGCTGTTCTGTGTGTACACTTTCTGCTCTCTGAGCACACATTAATTTCACAATTTCACCAAAGTAACCATGCAGTATTGTATAGAGATGTGATTTAAAACCCACCAAAAGCTTTCCTTCAAGTTCATAGGTGTACAAAAGGGCGATATTGGTATTAATTGTTATCTTAAGGTTATGGATTTGATATCTTCATTTAGATTTCTTTTTATGTAATAAAACGCATTGGCAAAGAGGACTGTCTGTCAGGTAGTGTTCAGGGTGTGGGATTCCACTGGGACTCATCTACCCAAGTTAATGCTGCTGAGATTTAGTTGCCCCTGGATACACCCCTGCCTGTCTCTGCATATATGTGTTGTGAAGCTTCTTTAGTAGTGCTTCAGAGCACCCAGGGGAGAAAGCTTATTGTCTGCATTCAGCCTTTTGATGAGGCAAACAGTCCAAAGCTGGATGTGCTTTCTGTTTCAAAACTAATTCTAATTTAATTGGGATAAATTGGACATGGTAAACAGTGCTGATAAGTGCAAGGATTGACAAATAATAGACATTTTAGTGTATTATGAAGACATGAATTTGCCTTTAAAGCCCATTAGAAACACTTGTTAAAGTGGTTACAAATAACTTCTGTGGTGTTTTAATGTAGTCTAAATTGTAATTAAGGACAGAGTGATCTGTCCTGCTTCTGATTTGATTAAAAACAAAAAGTCACATTCATTAACAGACAAAGAGGGACACATGAACTCCATCCGTTAGCAGAGCAGGGAATGTAAGTAGCACTATCCCACAGTATTAACAAGAGATCATAGGAGAAATCAGATTAGAAAAAGAGGCAAAATAACAACACAAATATTGCCTAATATGATCTCATGCATTTCATAAAACGGGTGACATTACATGAGGCTAAGCTCATAATGACCTTGCTTTTTATAGGCAGGTTGGGGTACAGTAATCTGATTTAGCATAATCTCTTACAATCTCTGATAAATGCTTACAGCATGTATCTCTCAGAGAGGGCAAATCCTATTGGTCCACTGTGAGGCATTACTGACATCTGCTGTTCACATACAAAGGGCCTGCACTTCACACTGTACAACATCCTGTGTAGTTTATCAAAAGAGAGCTTGACTTGACTGTAACAGAGCAACTGACCGATGTGAGTGTTGATTATTCATACTGCACTGAGCCCGTTTACCTGCGTCTCAACTAGCACTGATTTTGAAATCCCGTGGATGCATACAGTAAGTGTTCGTGTATATTTCACAAATGAAGTCTGTGAAGTCTAAAGTGGAGAAAATGTTTGCAGGGTTTGTGCGATCTACTAGCCTAGCCGCAGGACAAACCAGGCACCTGCTATGGATTAGGTCTGAAATATACACAGCATTTAATAATTAAAGAATCGGTGAGCAAATCATAGCTAGTGCACTAATATCAACACTGATATTATTACTTGTGTGCTCAGGCACGGCATTCACCCGCACAAAGACACATATTACTATTAAGATGGATAATTACTTGGACAATTTCCAAAAAATAATGAATGAACGGTTAAAATATTTGGCTACAAGTATTTGATACACTGTTGGTGGATAAATGTTTAAAACACATTGCCAAAGAGCCGACTTAAACATTGACAATTTAACTGCATGAAGATGTTATTGTATTAGAAGAGCTGGTGGGAGTTGGTGCTCTGCAGTAAATCAAACCTGTAATCTGATCGTCTTTGACTGACCAGCCATCCTGATAAAGGAGATGCAAAATGAGTTTACTTGCTCTTCCTCTTCCAGAAAATAGAACCGCCTGTCATTAAGTTTAAAGTTGGTCGAAGATTCAGGTTTTCTTCGGTCTACATTCTTTTTTATCATGACATGTTTTAATTTTGTGCCTCAAAATTGACAAAACCCACCATCTAATATATTTATATTTGATATTCTGTTGCATATATAAATATCTGCACCCTTTGCAGCTATTACAGCTTCAATTTTTTTGGGAAGGCTTTCCACAAGGTTTAATTGATCCTAAAGGTGATCTGTGGGGTTGGGTGAAGGCCAGTCAAGTACTTCCCCATCAAACTCGCTCATCCATGTCTTCATGGACCATGCTTTTGTGCACTGGTGCACAGCCATGTTGGAACAGGAAAGGCCATCCCCAAACTGTTACCGCAAAGTTGTGCGGTAACAGTAGCAACAAATGTCTTGGTGTGGTGATATAAGGCAGGAGCTGATCAGTCATGAAATCACATTCTGTGTGCACTGCTTTTGAGCTACTCTGAAGGCCACATTAAGTTTGGAGGTCTGTACTGACTGACTGCAGAAAGCTGACGATCTTTGCACACTATGAGCCTCAGTATCCACTGACCCCACTACCAATTCATGGCTGAGATGGTGTTCTCAATCACTTCCACGTTGTTATGATACCACTAAAAGTTGATTGTGGAATATTTAATATCGAGGAAATTTCATGACTGGATAGGATGCAGCACCCTATCAGTGTCATCATGCTGGAGTTCACTGAGCTCCTGAGAGTGACTGATTCTTTCACCAATGTTTGTAGAAGCAGTCTGCATGTCTGGGTGCTTGATTTTATACACCTGTGACCATAGAGCACCTGAACTCAATGATTTGGTTGATTGAGAGAACACTTTTCATCATATCGTGTATTTTTGGATTGATGCCTCTATATACACTTGGCAAATAATAGCAATGCTACATTCACTTTTATTGTTACAACCACTGTTAATCAGTTAACTCTTCAAGTACTGTTCACATGCCCAGTTCTTAGTATCATTTTCATCCTATTTTATCATTCATATGTATTAATGTGTGCCCATTTAGATCCACTTTCCCTAATATGCTCCTTGTGTGACCTCGGTGTGAACTTGGCCTCCTTTCACTTCATGGGTGTAATACCAGCAGTGTTACTGAACATCTGCTGGCTTACATCTGCTGACACACCCTTTACCTTGTCGGTTTTAACACAGCTGCTTACTTGGTGTTACATACACCCCCTAGTGGTGAAAACAGGTGTACACTCAGGTGTAAAGCAATCGTTTAGATACAGTATATCTCTGCAACATTTTATGCTCTATTGCACTTTGTTTTTGATAGGTTTGCTTCCATGTTATATTTAGGAGAATTTCAGTTGTAGCTGTCCAGGACAAAGATACACGGGGCTGTAACATTTAATGTTGTTGCTGTGGTACTCTACACAGGAAAATATACACATAACAGAAAAAGCAAAAGCAAGTGGACAAAAAAAGTTTCCCTCATACAGATATTATTCTCTCACATATATACTGTACATCTGGAATGTCCATATTTACATTGATGTAGTATAATCAGACGAAAAAGTTAAAGTTTTCAAAACAACTCCTGTTCCTTTTTTGATTGTTAGCTTGTCTGTCAAAATTAGTCATGAAATGTGAGTAAAAAATACAACCTTAAATATTATATTAGATATTCTGTAATTTTCTGTATAGACAGGAGTTTACGACTGAAAGGTGCCAAGGGTCACAAGTCTTGTGGTTGTTCAGATGTAGTTTTGCAAAGCTAAGCTGTGCTAATAAATAATGAATATGTGTGAAGTACAATGTGTCATCTGCTGTTTGTATTTACCCCATTTTAAAACCTACTAAGAAACAGATGATTATTAATATGCTCTAATATGTAAAACCTTGGAAGAGGGCGGTGTACCTTCTTTTTTATGTCTATATTTTATTAGACGTTCTATTTTTGGAAGTTATATGAGATTCTTAACACAAAAACTTAACAAAAAACTGAGAACTGTGTTTTTATTTTCTAATATGACAACATTTGAAAGTGGAAATTGCAATAATCTAGTCAATACTGGTTCAGTCCTCTACATCCATTTCAACGCAAAATGAAATCGCTCAAGTTAATGTTCAAACAAAACCTTTAATGATCTCATTATTTGTTAATGCTGGCTCTGCACACACACAGAATATGTGTATTTGTGGTTAGTCAGAGTATGTGTGAGCAGAATTCCTGCTGGCCATCATCCAAGTCCTTTAGAGGTCAATCGGCGGTCGTGGAGACCAAAGCCATCAGGGTGACTCTGTAAACATTCATCCTGTCGCCCTTTAAAGTGAGAGGCACGCACATCTGCACCACCTCATAAGGCTGAAACACACAGACGTAAACATGTTGTCAGACAGTATATACATACAAGTATATACACGTGTTTCACACAGGAAGACATTTTAAACCTAATTCTGCTGAAAGTCTTAAATAACACTTTTTTCTCGTGCTGAAATCAACAATATTCCCTCCACATTTTGGAACCCATTTTTCACAACCATGCTTTAACTTTGCTGTACTATTCAACTACATATTGAGTTCCTTGGAAGTCAACTTTTATGACTTTTTTTTGTGATCAACAGCAACACAGATCACCAAAGACAACCAAAGACCAAAATCAGCACTTCCTTACTTTGTATCCAGTGTGGGGTGTCCATGTGATCCTGATGGCGCGTCGCTGGCCTGTGTCCACATTGCCTTTGCTCGGCTCCACATTAAAGCCCTGCTGCTGCAGGGATGCCACATTATCCCAGTAAAACTCACCACCCTGGTAAAAACAGAAATGTCTCTTTAAACCATGATAGTGAATGCTGTGCTAATGTAAATTCAATCCCCGTGTTAAACAACGAAACCTGTGGCAGCAGTCGGTTTTGTTTCTGAAAGCTTCAGGATGCTTAAACATCAGCACGTTACCTTCTTACTGGTTTGTGTGGAGCGGATACAGCCCACTTGCAGCTCCCTGACTGCAGGCGTGATGGCACCCGAGCTACACCTGGCCTTCAGGGTCACCAACACAGGAATGGTGGGGCTCTCCGTCACCTCTGACTCTGCTAAAGAGAGGCATTTTGGAGGCTTTAGTTCTTTAACTACAAGTCATGGATTTTCTTACATCTCTTTAATGATCACACAACCATCAGGGAGAATTAACTCATAAACGTTTCTGTCTTGAATCACCTCTGTGTGGTTAAAAAAAAAACTAAACAAAATTAAAGTTTTGCATATCTGGACTTAAATCAGGTTGAGGTTGAGATCCTTTGGTATGAACTTAAACAAGCCGCTCATGCTGAAAAACCCTCCAATAAAAGTTCCTCCACAGCGATGTATAAGATACACTATCAGTTGTCACAAACACTTGATTGGAGTTCTTGCTGCTAAAGGTGGCACAACCAATTATAAGGTTTAGGGGGCAATTACTTTTTTTTTTTTACACAAGGCCAGGTATGATTGGATAAAATGTTTCCCTAAATCATTGTTTAAAAACTGCATTTTGTATTTACTCAGGTTATCTTTGACTGATGCTGAAATCAATCTGTGACATTTAAGTGTGACAAATATGCAAAAAGCGAAGAAACCACACTGCAAGTTCACACACTTTTGGCACATACTGTATTTCTGCTGCACAGAAAGATGACAAAATTTAAAATATAAAACCTCTTGCACTCTTTAAAAAGTAAAAACATGCTGTGTGAGTGTGCTCGCATTACTCCCATTTTATATTCTTTACATTGGCTCCCAATAGATTTTAGAATTCGTTTTAAAATTCTTGTTTCAACATATAGAGCACTAAATGGCCAGGCCCCAGATTATTTATCCAAGCTTCTTATAAAATACACAGCTGCTCGTTGTCTTCGCTCACAGGCTCAGAGTTTGTTCGTTGTTCCCCGTACAGGACTGAAGACGAGAGGGGACAGAGCCTTTCAGTCTGTGGCACCACGGTTGTGGAACAGTTTACCTCCACAACTACGTTTGGTTGACTCTGTGGAATCCTTTAAAAAGCAGTTAAAAACTTTATTGTTTAAACTGGCCTTCTGTTAATCAACACTTTTGAATTGTTTTGAATTTGCATTGTTTATATTGTCTATTTTATTACTTAATGTTTTCTTTATTTTAATCTTTGTGTACAGCACTTTGTGACTGCCTGTCTACGAAAAGCGCTTAATAAATAATCCTTACTTACTTACTTGAAAAGAAGAAAAAAAAGAAAGAAAACAAATAGCATATGTGTGAAAATTATTTAAAAACACAGCTGGAAACGATGAAACTATATAAATTACACCATGGCAAATTGCTACTTCCTTATTCAAGACATTTAGAATATGCACATTTCATCAAGTCAATTTTTGCTCAGTGTCAGTGAGAGGCGTTCAGAGCAGCATTTGAATGCACCAACACCTCTTGGACTCAGTACAGTTTACTACTACCTCACTGAGGAGGTGCGACTATTTCACACGTGGATTCGGTGGTAAAATATGATCTGACTGCTGGTGACAAGCGCACGGGCTGTCAGCAAGCTATGATTAGCATAAATTACTTCATCACATACGCTGGCCTTGCTCGCGTAAATCATGAAAAGTGTATGCAAGATATTAGTCATCTTTACAGTGTCAGTGTAAGATTTTCCCAGTATTTAAGAGCATATTGGAGAGAAAACAGTGAAATTGAATCATGCCACCTGTGAGCTGAGGTTCACTGGTTATGACTGGAGGGAGCAGGGATTCAACAGGCGCTGTCAGCGGGTCTCCGCCACACAGATACATGCTATGTGAAGAGGCTGCACCCTTCAGCTCCATCACACACACTTTACTCTGAGAGACAGAAATGGCACAGGGTTAAGGTTGTTATATCATCAAGACCAGAGAGGACGTCCAGGCTGCAGTAAGGACATCTAAATAACATGAATGCATTAGGAACAGTGTTTTAGCCTTGGCCATGCGATCAGTTTTTATAAGCAGTGATTGAGGACAAGGACAGGGTGAGAGCACGCATGCATTCACAGCTGAAAGAGCGTGTGAATCTGTACACGTGTGCGCCCCTCTGACCTTATTCATGAGCTCTATGGTGAGTTTGTCAGAGTAGTTGACAGACGGGTGGTCAGGCTGAAAGGTGACCGTGAATTCTTGGCTCTGCCCTGGAGGAATGCTGCCCTCTACTGGCACCACACTGAACACACTCAACCCACTGTAGTTCTGAGTCCCTGCACAAGCCAGAAAACACGTTGCTAGGTCAGTATGAAAGAATTGAACTGTTGGAGCACATTACCCTCCTGTTTTTTTAAAGCAAATATTCTGACATTTACAGCATTATTACAGTTTCATATGTGTTTGTCTGTCAGTGGGATTATGCAAAAACTGCTAGTTTTAATTTATGAAACTGTGGAAATTTAAACTATTGGGCTATTTGGTGCACACTTGTGCTCTCTTATACAATACTTCTAGTAGGTAATACTGTATTAAAGTCAAGTTAAGGTCAAGTTTAGTAGTATGTGTAGTCAAATACTACAAAAACGTCTACGTGAGCAGTGAAATACGGACAAAGTGTTAAAAATACAAGCTGCAATCTGTTTTCCCTTCTGGAGCTCCAAACAAATCTTACCCACAGCAGGGTGGACATGGGAGTTTGCATATTCTTCTAGCAGAAAGGCCACCCGGTCAGCTCCACCCTGAGGTCTGAAGGGAGAGAGACTAGCGAGCATCACCCTGAAGCTCACTGCCACCGCTGAGCTGTTCTGCAACTGCAGGGAGAACGAGATTTAATGCCAGTGACCGAGGCTGTTTTTCCCTCATTACTCTGTAGTCTAAAAATATCTTGCATGGTGCTGCCTTTGTTTTTCTTAATGGTGACGTGATGATGAAAATGAAATAGTCCAACAAATACGGGAACAATCTGAGAGGAAGTGAAGTGCAAAGAAGGGATGGGAGACCAGGAGAAAAAGGAGGTAGAGGAGGGTTAAGGAGAGATCTATATGGAACGACCCATTTGAAAGAGAAATAGAAAACACCCAACACGTTTTTAGCATCAGCTTTAGCTGTGAGTGTTTTCATATGGCTCAGAGTTATACTAACGCATCCATGACTATAACCATAAAACCTGTGAGTCTCCTCACTATGATTAACACATGAAAATGGCCCCTTTTACCATTTTTACTCGTTCCACTTAGTGTTTACATGAATCATAAAATATGTTTAAGTTAATGTACTTAAATAAAATTACATCAAAGTTAACCAAGTGAGTTTTTTTCAGTCCACTAAGAAATTAGTATTCAAAAGTAACTAGCGACAGTTTTTGTTTTTTTTGTTCGTATTAACTTTCACACACCTTCACGACTTGTGAGGCAGTCTCCTTCTCCAGCACATAGCCAAAGTCAAGAACATCTCCATTGTGGGAGGAGGTGACAGCAGGGACTATTCCCTCCCCGAGAAGAGTCATTTCTAGGGTCATTTTCTGGCACCGCACCTCCAGCATGTCACAGCACTGGAACAGTACAGGTTAGATGAGTGTGTTCATCATTATACTTGATTAATTTTACATAAACAGGTACAAAGAAGACTCAATGTATTAACACAGATGGTCGGCTTGTCACTCAAAGCTAAATTATAATATTTACATAGTTAACCCACCTTTTTTTCCAAAGTTGGACTGAAGGCGAGAATCAGAGTGTGTTTTTCTCCAGGTCTTATGGATCTAAGAGCATTGAGCAGGGAAAAGGGACTGTACATGTCCAACACCGACGAGCTCAGCTTATAAAGGGTTAAAGAAAAGCTACGGTGAATATTATAGTAGTAGAAGCAGTGCATTGATTTTGTTTTTTGTAATCTTTGATTTGTGGACATGAAAGTAAAACATGTAAAGAGCTGCCATTCATAAGGTGAAGTGGATTAAATGTCCAGGTACATCTGAAATGATGGAATAATCTCAGGTTTCACTGTAGAGTGTTGGTGGTGAAGTATTTACATAATCTGTGCTATCGGTGGTGATCCATTTGAACACATAACATCTTTTTCTTCAACTTGTTGTTGTTCACATGTCATCCCTGATAGGACTTTTCCAGATTTTTGCAATTTCTTTTTTATTTAGCATGAGCTAAATAAGATCTGTTTGTCTCTAGCAGAAAGTAGAGACAAACAGAAATTATGGTGAAACTAAGACAGGAAATGAAGTGAAACAAAAGCCCCAAAGCCAGACTAGAAATGTGGATGTTGAGATTAATAGTTAGCATCTTCAACCCCAGAGACACACCAACAGCCTGCTTCCATCCTAATGCAATGATGGTGAACAGAATTTCATTTACGATGCTGCTGGCAAATGTCACAGTGCGCACTATAAATAGTTTTCTCCAAACCACAGTCTATAAACCTTGTAATCAGTGCGATACCATGGTGTCTGAGAGCTTGAGAGATGAGCCATGAAATGCACCTTTCTCCAGATTTTGATATCCTCAAATCACCACCTGTCTGTGATGATAAATTCTTCTGGAGATAACAAAGAAAATGTGCTTTATTTGTCTAATTTGGGTGACCTGACTCTTTCATGCACAATTATTTAGTTCTGAAAGTCAAAATGGAACTTTAACACCAAATATCTGAATTCTGCTGTGTATAAAGCAACACAGTGTGCACATAATACACATTACTGAAAAATCCTTCACACAGATAAATTCAGAAAAGGGAAAAAAACCACATACATATGTATTATGAATATCATGAGTATCACAAATGTTTAAAGCTGTCAGCAAGGTAATCAATAGTTTTGTAAAAAAGAAAAAGAAAGGATACATCCAAAGATTCCTGTGAAATGTTCTGAACTGTAAACCTTTTAATCACTCTTTCTCCTACAAATGGAAGACACAAATACAACAAGGTAGATAAGAATAAAAATCCAGCATCATTTAAGCGTTTTTAATGTAACTATACATTTTTTATAAACGACTCACCCACTGTCACCTGATGGAAGTTTATGATATTGCAGCCATTGTTGGATATCACCACTAGAGGGGGTTGTACAGCAGGACACTGAAGCTTCAAGTAGAGCGTATTGAAGGGACTGAGGAGGTAAAGGACATCTGATGAATGCAGATCCATATATGTTGTTGTTGTTTTTTTTTTAATTAAAGTGAAGCTTAAATGACATAAGAGATGTAGAAGTGTAATATGATCTTCACCATAGAAGCTGAATACCTTCTTGTAATATAATTATTCTAGCACAAAACCAACCTAGAAAACTGAGATGGGGCCATTAGCAAACTTTTTTTAGTGGAGTATTAACTTTTTTGAAATGCACCTTTTTTTAACTATTTCTGAGATTTATACCAGCTAAAGAAATCTTCTATTTCTTGGACATACATGCTCCCTTAATAGACTATTAAAACTCTAGAGGCATTTAGTTACGCACACTTATTTGTATAAAAAGAAAAGTGGTAAATGCTCCACAGGTCAACAACCACATTTTGTCAGGTCTTGTGCTTGAAGTCAGATGTCAAATAATTTTGGTTATTCAACTTATCAAAAACTCCACATGGAAACACAGTTATCTCAAGGTAATGTCACCGTCACAGAAATAGGAAGAAACAGAGGTAAACTGGGAGCCTAACTGTTGTTATGGTTGTCATTTTAAGCAGTCAGGTGGGGGGAGCAGAATCAAACCCCCCACAACACAAAAAATAAGTGACAACAAACTTGACAAATATTAAATCAGAGACACTACGAAACGAGGGCTGGTGTTGACGTTTGATATTGTGGGTAGCTTAAAAAGTGTTCCTTATATGCAATAGCCAGTTGTATATAGAAGGTTTGTTGATAATACAAAATAAGGTATGAATCTAATACCAAGTAAAATACCGGGGTCAGGATTGCTGATACCAACACAGATACTGATACTTTTAACCTATAAAGGCAAATTATATAGTGGAGACCAGTGTGTGATGATGTATGAGACCAATCATCATCAATCTGCAAATTTTTTAATGACCACTAAATATTTTTTTCTTTCCACAATAAATGGTTAATACAAATAAACACAACTTTAAACATTTTCATGCATTTTGAAACTAGGTTTTTGAAGAGGTGGTATGTCATTTAATTAGAAAAAAACAACACATAAGACATTTCAGTGGGCTACATACTGAACTTACAGGATAAAAACAAAGAATCGATCCTATTGCACTAGTATCAATCTGATATCTATATTTGGATGGATCTGCCCACCTCTACATGACAAAAACCTAACATGACGGGGCCTACAGTGTGCTGTACACGTGTATATGGAAGCTGATTACTGACCTCCATGCTGGCTGGACTAGTTTGTCGTCCTCTGGAGGGTCTCCATCTGACACAAAGCAGGGAATGGTGTACTCTCTATAACGTTTCCTGAAGGAGTATAGTAGAGAGGCCTTGGCCTCCTCATACCAACTTGACCTTAAAAGGAAAAGAGTAACAATTAAACATATAAAAAGACTCCTTGTTGCGAGCACTTTTTTTGTACAATTCCAACAAACCTTAAAGTCAATAGTTGGTATGCCCTCGTTTATTCTTGAACACAGCCTGAACTCTCTTAGAAAACCTTGTAGTTTATTTAAGTATCTTCAGGAATAGTTCTCCAGGCTTGAAGGAGATTCAACATCAGTGACACTAACTCAATATTTTCCATCTGGTCAAAAACTCGTCGTCCTCCCTGCAAGACTGACCGGGCTGTTGACCACAGTGTGCTGGCCCACCTGGCTAGATCGACTAAGCCTACTGTCAGGCATGGTAACTCCAGCATCAAGTTTGGTCTATTAAACATCCGCTCTCTCCCTGGTAAGGGACATCTGGTCCATGATCTCCTCTGTGATCGTAAGTTGGACTTTCTTTGCTTGACTGAAACATGGCAACAGCCCAATGACTTTGTTTCTCTCAATGACTCCACTCCGTCTGAGTTTGTTTACACCTGTCAACCTCGCATCTCGGGGAGGGGCGGAGGTCTCGCGATAATTCACCGGAAGCACTGGGAATTACTCCCTGTCTCTGCCCCTCCCTCCCATTCATTTGAATACATTGCACTACAGCTCCCTGGATCTACCCCCACCATCATATGTACTGTTTATCGGCCACCTAAGCCAAATAAGGAGTTTTTAAATGAATTTTCTGCTCTTCTCACTCATTTCTCTGTACTTTCTCCAAATCTGATCATTGCTGGTGACTTCAATATTCATGTGGACAATGATAAAATCCCTCTTTTCAGAGATTTTACCTCCTGCCTGGAAAGTTTTGGGCTTCTACAGTACATAGAATTTCCTACCCATTCTAAAGGTCATATCCTGGATTTGGTCTGTTGTTCTGGCATTACCCCCACCCATTGTAAAGCCACATTGTTTCCCCAGTCTGATCATATGTTTATTTCTTTTGATGCAAACATAAGCGCTTCCAAAACCTGTATCTCTCGTAATATCACTTTTAGGAAAATTAGTAATATCAACCCAGCTGTTTTTTCATCTGCCGTCCATGACCTTCCATCTATCCACAGCTCCTCAACCCCTCTGAAAGGTGCCCTCAAATAAAATGCATTATTATTATTATTATTATTCAAAGTTCTTCTTTGGATGTTGGCTGCTTTTTGTTCTGTTCTCTGTCAAGATCATTTCACACTGCTTGAGGTCTGGGCTCTGGGGAGACCAATCCATGACTGATAATGTTATATTGTGTGTTTTTCTATCTGTGTATCCTTTTACTCCATTGGCAGCGTGTTTTTGACAAGAGCTCAAACATCACAGACTAAAATGCAGCCCCAAACCATGACGGAGCCTCCACCATGTTTTACAGATGGCTGTAGACACTTACTGTTGTACTGCTCTCCTGTTGTCCTTCATATATACTGATGAATATTTGGACTAAAAATTTTAAATTTGGATTTATCACTCCATATGATCTGTTGCCCCTGATTCTCAGTGCAGTTCTTGTGCAACCTATTCCCCCTGTTTCCCTCCCTTAAGAATGACATCTTGACAGCGGACCTTCCACTGAGACCATTTTTGATGAGGTTTGGGTGAACAGTAGACGAATCAGCTGAAGGGCCAGATGCATCTCTCAAAGTGCCTAAAGATAGAATTTAAAACTAGTCCTTTGTGTAGACACAACAATGGTTCAGTGGCTTTTTTATCCTTGAATGATTCACAAGTCAGTGTTAAGTGGCTTAACAAACACAAGTGCATTCCTTTGGACTGGACAGAAAATGAGTGAATAACCAACCAAAGTCTGTAGACAACCTTTGAAAGACCTTCATAAAGCCTGGAGAACTACTGCTCAAGTCCACTTTAAAAAATTACAAGAAATTCTGACTCCTTGTAAGGAAATGATGGGTGGTTCATGAATTTTGTAAATGAATATATTTTGTGATCACCGTGAATGAAAAGAAATGGGAATGCTGCTGAAATCAATTAGTCACTGGAATAAGAAGAAAAAACCAACAACAACAAAAAGAAAAAGAAAAGCTTTGTTAGTAGTTGATATTCTAGTGTTGTTGGATCTCAGAAGGTATTAATTAGATTTAGCCTTTTGAAAGGAAGTACAATTAGAGAAACATTTTTTATTTGCAGTCCAGCAAACTGGATCTGTTTGATTAGATTGAGTAAATAATCTGTAGAAACCTACCCTGGTACTATGTTGCCAGGATCTGGTGATTCACTTTGCTTTCCTTTCTCTGCTTCATTGGACACCTTGCTGTTTTTTGGATTCACTGACGCCTTTTTCCCCTTACTAGGTTCCAGTGGGATCTCCAGTTTTGCCTTACAATGCACATGAACATGAGTGATGGGTTCATACTAAGGTAGATGACTGAAGGGACTACATCTTGCAAAAAAAATGTTCTGTGTGATTATGAAAGTAAAAAAAAAACCCCATTTAGTCACTTAAGATGTGTTCACATTTAAAAACCCTGGCACAAGCGGACAGTGGCTGGAGTGGGAAGGTGGGTGTTAAGCTGTACCTCCTGTTCAGCGAGTCTGTTTCCCTCGAGCTCACTCTCATAGAGCAACTTGGCTCGATGAAGACGACGGAGCGCCTCTTCTTTGATCTCCTGGTCCAACAGTCTGGGTTTGAACGTTACCTGGACAAGACATCTCTGGGGTAGAGGAGAGACGGTGATATGTCTGAAATTGCTCAGATTTAGAGGATAACACAGGATATTTCTGTGTGTTTCTTTCATGCTACAGTGTTCCTACACCATATCACTTTTTAACTTCAAACCTCTGCTTCATATTAAGGTTGAAATTAGCTTTCAGCAGTGTCCTGTTTTGGGGTTACTGGTTTGTAACAATTCAAGCGGACTGATATATTACCCTGGATCTCTGTGCCTTCTAGCACTTGTGAAGTTGTCACTGTAAATATATTATTCTTAATATCTTGCTTGGAAAATAAAGTTTAAATAAAAAAAATACTGGAGTCTGGAGGTAAGTGGTCATCTGGAAAATAAGACTTAAAATTAGACTGTCAGAACCAATAAAAGTGATTTTCATTGAGCTTTTCCCCCCCCCATTTATATCTATAAATAGTGCTTGTTCACTTCCATCAGGTGTCCAGCAGAGAGCATCATTACACTTATAATTCCCTCTGAGCACAGATGGTTTGGTTCCTTAGCTCTGTGCTTATTAAGATCATTTTTAACCAAGATGTAGTAAATAAAAACTAACCGCTTTCTCTAATGTTTAATTTCTTTATAGAAACAAAAGGTCACACTATCTTGTCCATTCAGGTTTATAAATGCATTCAGAAGGAGATTAATCTGTTTTTGGGGCTGATGTGAGATTTTGGATGGATGGAGTTGGATGATGTGTACTCTTAAGTGGTAAGGACAAAAAAAACAGATGGCCCACATTGTATTATTTTACAGATATTACAACATGAAATTATTCAGTTAATAATTAGTTTCAGCTAACTCTAGAATAAGCTACTAAGTAGATTTAAATAGACTGTCTAACTGTTATAAATCTGAAGTCTTCTTCACACTAGCAACCTTCTATGTATAAAACCGGTGGTGTGTTCCTTTAACATAAGTGTAAACTTAATAAGACGTGTTATACCGCACCTCACCAGGAAGAAGGCGTCCTGCAGACGGACTGATGTCGATGTCTGAGTCCTCTGGCAGGGCGAAGGAGAACAAACGGGGCATTACAGGCGCCTTGACCCCTGGAGAGACTGGTTGTCTATTTTGGTCACGGCCCGTTTGACGGTTGCTCAGGAACAGCATGGCAGTGGACTGGTCACCTACTGCTGTGGCTCCAAACTGAACCAGAAAATGGGAGAGCTCCAGTGGTGGGTGGACACCCACTGCTCGGCAAGACAGCAGAAAATCTCTGATGACAAAATGAATGTTTTTGCTATGGATCAGTAGGTATTGGATTTAATTGAATAAACGGGATCAAAACATTCAGTAAAGGCAGTGATTAAAATGTCCTATCAACAGATAAGTACAAAAGACTGAATGTTTAAGCAGACACAATGATGCCATAAAGAGTAAATGTCCTTCATTTACACACAGTGTAGGATTTAAAACTAACCTGTTAATTCCAGACTTGCAGCTGAGCTGAAAGACGTACTCTTTGGCAGTTTGGGCACTAAAAATCAGATCAACCTCCAGGGTTTCTTGTGGGAGCAGAGTACCAAATCCATCATTGGGCTGAACCTCAATAAACTTGATTTAGAGAAAAAACAAAAGCTTTAAAGTTATAACTCAGGATGTTTTCATGAAATCTAACTTAGACTCTGATGCTGGTTGCTGTAGCCATTTAAAGCATTTACATTAAGTAATTATCCCTCCGTCTGTTGTTGCTTTTATTGGTGGCAGCAGAATCTGCCAATCCAAACATAGGATGCACATTGTCTTCTTAAGCACGGGGGATTACGAGGAAACAATGTAGGATAACAGCCTCTCTGTTTACTGTTCACTCTCTTTACACTATAAGAGCTATATAAAGTTACTGTTTATGCAAACCTAACAAATTTTAATAATAGGAGGAACCCTGTGGAATGGAACAAACAGTGAAAGTGGGATGTGGACTAAATATGATTCTTCCATAAACATAACATTATCTGCAAAGATAGCAATGCTTGTATCTGGATCCACGCAACTCTACCTCACTAACACATTAACACTTAATAGAAGAAAAGGTTTTCACATCATTCATGCAGTACCTCAGGCACACCCAAGAAGCCAAAGTCTTGGGGTAGGAGGGACAGATTGGTGAGGCGAATGCTGCTCTTGACTGACTGGTAAATGGAACAGTAGCCAAAGTCCACCTCGCTGTGGTCAAACTGCAGGTCTGAGGAGGTCACAATGGCGTGGACGGTGAAATGGGCAGGCTGCACCTGCACAAACATGAAGCATCTTTACATCTTTGTTCTCCAGACAAACATCTTTATATCAGTGAAGGTAAATCTGTCTTTCTTTTTTAAGTACAACATGAAATTTCTTTTAATTTCACTTTATCATAATATTGCTAACCTGCCCCAGAAAAAGTTTGGCTTATATAATACAACTCCACGGGCTGTCCTGAAAACTGTTCTGGTATCACTTTTTAAATCTTAATTATACATTATCATATTCTGAGTCAAAAACATGGGCGTATTACAGACTGATGTTGCTTTAATTTACAAAGACTTCTCAAGTCTGTGAATTAACAGACAGATGCAGTTGAATTATCGAAAGAATCAAATTGATGTTTAACATCAGTCATGGCTAAAATCGAGCAATTTTTGTGCATTCGGTCATTTTTCATTACCCTGCACTGATAGAAATGCGTCTATGTTTGTGTGTGTGCACGTGTGTGTGTGTGTGCAAGCCAAAACAGGGCTGTGGCTCAGAGTCGGCTTTACAAAGCACCGACCTAAGTACATTTTTTACAATTAGTTAGTCCTAGTCTATAATTTTTGAGGTCTGGTCATGTCTTTATTTCTCTTTCATGAACAGCTGAGCTCTCTAGCTTTTACAGGAAATGTTTCTCAGGCAGGAGTAAAACAGAACATTTGTTCGAGACTATTTTAAGCAGTGGATTAATACACATTTCATGCTCCAATGAGTATTCATGGAGGCAGGGTGATGTGTTTGAGATCCACTCAAAATAAAATTTGGTGTCACGTTTTTGTGAACAAATCAATGTGTATGAATTTGGAGCTCCTCAATGCAGAAAACGAAGTTTTGGAGCTCATGAGCCTCGTTAGCCTTATTCTCTGACAGCATTTAATTCATGTGAATTGTACTAGACAAGAGGCAATTTTGTTAAATTTTGTCAGGTTTTGTGAATTTTTCCCCCCAGCAGTATAAAGCAGATGAGCTTGTTTACTGCACCATTGATTTCCAGGCTGCTGTGATGTCTGGTGACCAGTTGGTGTATGTATGAATGTGTGTGTGTTTTCATGGTGTAATGCCAGGAGCTCATGACTAGGGGCTGGGGGCAACAGCTTTGGTGCATCACAGGAACATCCTGGCCCGCTCTTTGGCTTCTCGTCAGAGCTACACCCCTTCCATGCCCCAGCCCTCTCCTCTCCACGTCCCAGTAAAGTCAGTGAATAGTCGCTGGCTGGGGAGGTAGAGGAAGGTGACAATTTGGCAAGTAGACTGTCCAGATTTAGATTTACTGAAAAAAAGCTGGCAAAAGCACAGCACGAATGTCTAAGCAGCTGCTCTGTGTTTTTAATAAACACTGTCTGATGATATGAAGGAATTCAGCTGCAGTTTCATTTCCTCTTGAGAGGAATGGTCCAGAATTTCCACTTATATCCTTGTAAACAGTAGCTGCATTAATGTGAATATATAATGATACATTTATGAACTAATGTCTTAGTACAATCCCCCAAAAGAGTGACAAAACAGGCCAAGAGATCCAGTCAAATACTGCCAGATAAGTGATTTTAAAATCAAAATCACAGACACCTGAGTCTCACTTATGCATCACACTAAGTTACAAAAAACAAGCAATAGATAAGATGCTGGCATCTTGTCTGTAGCGAGCATCACTGAGGCTCATGAATATCTTAGTACGTCACTCCTACTTGCGGCCCATATATCGATGTAAAAAAATCGAATTCAATTTGGCCCATGAAGTTACTATTTTTTTTTAGGGTGGATTTGTTTGTTGTTGAAGTTCTTACAAATAAGTTCTTTAAAAAGCAAAAACTTATTTAACATGAAGGAAATATGAGCAGAGAGTACAAACATGTTGAGGGATTGGCTGTGTTAGCGTTTTTATTTTGTTAAATACGAACAAAGTTATAGCAGAAGTGCTGCCACGTGTCTGGCCAGAAAGAGAGTACCAATGTCTTTATTTGGTAGTTCAATGAAAGGCTTCAGTTGATTAAGAGTGAGAAAAAAAATGTGTTCACATTTGCAGTTTTGTCTTATTATACAATATTTGAAATGAAAAAACAAACAAACAAAACACTATATGTTCGGAAATATTTGTGGGTGTTTTCTTGTTTGTTTTGTACTACTTGGACACTAAAGTGGCCCTTCAGTGAGATGACAGGGCCAGCAGTGGCCCACAGCTCATTTAAGTTTGAGATCCCCGTCTTAGTATGTAGAATCATGTACTAAACCAACTATATTTCCCAGCAAACAACATTCATTTATTCAAACACGCTGCCAGAGCAGAACCTGAAGCAGAAATGTTAAACTCATTTTACACTGTGGGCCACATACAGCTTGCTTTGGTCTTAAGTGGGTTGGACCAACTGTTTTTCTGTAAGTTGAAAGATGTTTAACTACGTGTTTAATGGGTGAGATATTTAATATAAGAAAAAGAAGTGTAATTTCAATGGTATGTCTCAGTTTTTGTAGATGATGTAGTCAGTAAAAGAAATCTGTCAGCATGACTTAAACTGTAAGAAATAAATGTTTAAAATGACAGAAAAAGCACTGGCATGTTTTTGCCTAAGTTAATTAACAAAAAGCTTTCTTTTTAATTTACTCTGAAATCACTGTAAATATATACAGAAATTTCTCTTTTAGATAATGAAAAAAGTTTTCTGTCATTTGCTTATTTGCTTTTACTTAATTACAATGTTTTTGTATCAATTACAATATGGGAGGTCTCCCCTCCTTCACATTTCCCAAAGCACTGCAATGGGCTGGATTGGATTCTTTGCTGGGCCAGTTCTAGCTGCCGGGCCTTATGGTTTGACACCCCTGACCTAAAGCATCAGAGTACTACATCAACATGTGTACTGCTCTATATGTATGTGATGAAATCAAGAAAGATGACAACTGCCTTTGCTGCTGGGCAAGAGGTTTTAAGGTAGTCAAATTTTGCGCACAACAGGTACTCCATAATAAAAGAAGGGGATAACAAATACATCTGAAACCTACTTTACCATTTTTGTGCTACTGCAGACAGTTTCAGCAAAACTATATGGGATAACCTTTATGCTTGGCTTATTAGTGTCCATGGAATAACTGGGCCTTGGGGGCGGGAGATAATTTTAGCTTGTTACAAGCAAAATAGGTTACAACCTTCGCTAGCTGCGCTTCTGTTTAGGACAAAGTAGGACACTAGCACTGCACTACACGTTCAAGCCCACTGCTTTCAGGATCACATTGCTTTTATCTGCAATATACGTGTATAGTGCGTAACATGACACAAACCTGGCCTGCTACTTGCACTGTCATTGGAACCTCCAGGACTCCTGTGTCACTGTCAAAAAACTTTGCATCTTTGGACAGGGAGCGTCTGTGAGAAAGCAAAAAGGAAGGCGTGAGGAAGTCGCCATTTGTCATAAAAACAGCTTTATCTTCATGTTCACAAGCAGAAAAGAGCAAAGACATCAAGTAGAGGCTGAAAACAAACACGTAATCGCAACAGTGATTTTGATGCGTTTTTATTTGTTTTGTTAAAATACACAAAATGCCATCTGTCAAAAGCCACAAGCCAGTGAAGAAAGAAAGAGAAAGATTCAGACCCTGAAGACCCATTACTTTACTTTAACCCACGACTGTAGGATCGGCACGCCGGGGAAAGCAGGAGAGAGATGCAGAGCGCGCCTCCACACTACTGTAGGTTGTAGCCATGGTGATGGGAGACGTAAGTATGATTCAAAGAGGACCAGTAGTCATGCACAGGCTTATGTAAAACTCCAGTCCCTCAATATCCCTCAGTGTCAAGAGCTGCTCTCGTGCTAGCACCAGTAAAAAACTGCATATATGCACGTATGCAGAATTCATTAGCATGTAAAAAAAAAGAAAAGTGGTCAAATGTCAAATGCTGTTTGTGTCTTAGATCCACCCACCACCTCCTCTCTCCTTCTCCTAACATCCTTCAATTTTCCTCGCTTTCCCTCCCTTTCTCTCCTTTCAGCTGCCTCCCTCTGTCTTTTCCTCTTTACACTCTTAATGCCGGTTGAAGGCTTGAGAGCTAATGCTGTAAATGTCATTGGTTTTAAGGCTCCCCAGATGCTAGTGTGTCTTTTCAAAGCGCTACAACCACCCTCGCCTTCAGCAAATCTGTCAGCTTCAAGTTCGAGGAAAGGTTTGTATTTCGTACGTCCCAGAAACTGCTCTACGACAACCCCATTCATGACTCAAAAACCCACAAAGGTCACCTCCTCACCCATCAAAATTAAATCTCTGCAATTACAAAGTCCTTTTTTTCCCCCTACATAGGTTGACCAATGAGTGCAGAGGGAGTATTTAAGGAAGCACTCTTGTTCTGCCTGCTAATAGAATCGCTGCTGGAGAGTCACTCTTGAATTAGCTTGGCAGGGCAGAGTGGAAAAGCCTGGTGGGGCGTCGCCAGGCCCATATGCTCGGGAGAATTTTGTCGATGGATAGGCTTTCAGATTTGTCAGTGTCCTAAACAGATTTACTTGTGTGCTCTTCCTCTCTGCAGCCAGATTATCCACAGTCCAAAAGCAATTCTCCTCTATAGCCTTTATGGTACTTCAGAGATTAGTAGATGCAGTAAAACTCAAATGGTTGTTCTAACTTCCGAGCCGCAATGCAAATAACCAGAGTATTTCAAGTGAAACTACTGATATAACCTGTTCAATCCAGCAGGTGGTTTTTCTAATGACCAGCTTTAATCTATAACAGTGAGGAGGAAAAAACCAGAAGGAAGCCTGTTTTTCAGGGGACTTTATGAGCTTACAACACAGCGCTTCCTTTCGCTTGAGTAAAAATAATGTATTCACATAGAAAATATATACATTCCTCTTCAGTCTGCACTCGTATTTAGACTTCTCTTCACCATTAAAAAAAGTGATTATGTAAGGGATTACAGATTAAGAGGCTTAAGGATTTTTCACTGTGCAAAAACGGGCGGACGAGAATTACAGTAAATGACCATTAAGTAAAAAAACATAATGATGGGAAAGAAATAAGTTACGGAAGTTATTATGTTTGCTTGTTATCTTGAAACCCACTGCAGTGTGAACGTTTCTGATGAGAGTCGTGCGTTAGCAGTTAAAGTGCTGGCAGAACCATTCAGTCTAATCTGCAGTAATCTATCCTTGTAATCTCCCTTTTATCAGCTGGAACTGCCAGGGTTGGAGACATTGCCTGCTCTTCAGAGATTACACCTAAAACCACTAATTCGAGTAGTCCTGTTCAAATGATCCCGTCATCAGCAAAAACAGGGAAACAAATTTCCATGAGTTAGATTGAAATTCTCCACAGGCACAACCTAAGAATGTGCTTTCCTTTTCTGTGGGACAGATTTTAGAAGAAGCCAAAATTTAGGACCAAAAGAGCCAGCTCACATGGCATGGTAATGCATCTTATAACGGTGCGGCGTGTAACGTTTCAAGACATATTTAGTATGTTACAATAAAGTACAATATGTAAAAGAAAGGGAAACTCTCAAATTCAAAGCAATTTTGATTGTAGCTTTTGTGCTGGCAGTAAATGACAAAGTAAAAAGACTAAACAACCCTCCGCCGAACAGAAATGAGCTAACACGAACCGAATATCGGGCGGCACAAATGTCACGAAACAAAATGGCAATCACTCTGATTCCGTCAGCGTCCATCTGAATTCAAACGAGCAGCATTCCTCTTCATCGAGCGGGATCATAAACATGTGAACCATTAGATTTAGTACAGTACAGAGGGGATTATGCTGCACATGGAAGAATGTGAGGCAAAAGAGTGAGTGGGCTAGATGTGACAAATAAAGGTGGAGGAAGACAGGCAGCGAGGGCTGAAGCAAGAAGAGATGCTGAATGATGTGGGCAGGCTAAGCACAATCCCTCGGAGCAGGAAGCAAGAATGTGCTCACCCTCTCCCAAAAGCCTGAGGAGGGGAGGCAAGAAGGAAACACCTGTATAAAGAATGAAAGCTATGAGTCATTTGTGAATCCAGATTTAACAGTGTGTGAGTGTGTGCGCGGATTAGACAGTGAGTGAAAGCAGTGCTTCTAATGAGGATTTGGAAATCCAATGATAATCCCTGGCTGAAGGAATTGGCAATGCCATCTTAAATGACACACCGCCACTGCATAACACAAAAGCAAACCTACCAAAAATCAACAGATTGGGAGGCGAGATCCAACCATGACAGAGATGACACATACAGGGACACAGCTTGATGACATGCTGGAAACATACTTGTTTTCCAATCCCAGTGAGAATCATGTGAGTTTCTGCTGTGGATGAAGGACACTGTTTGGGTCCTTGGGGTATCTTAAAGGAGAATTAAAATCTTATTTTGTAAAGCTTTAGCCACCTTTTGAGACCATACTTACCTACAGAACGGGTTTATGTCTTTGAGAGACATAAACCCCTGATAATCTTTTAAAAACCCAGATCATCGTTTACTCACTGGTGTTTTGCAGATACATACAAAACCCTTAAACACTCAGTTTAAAATTGTATTTCATGCATTTAGCTCACAAGTGGAAGTGAGACATATCTCTGTTTCCACCTGTGTCTATCACGTGTGTCCAAGGTGTCCAACTGACTACTCGTGTTCAGTCTGTCTACGTCACTTCCAGTGAAAGGGCCTCCACGCACAGCCCTTTGTCCATCTGTCACTGGTCAACCTCCAGATTTGTTTAGTAAGGGCTAAGCACTAATAAACATATATTCCAACTGCTGAGATTGTCAGGACTTTTTGTGACACATGCCAAAACAAAAAAACAAGATATTTTCCTGATATGTCCTTATTGGCAACACATCATAGCACAGTACAGTTCGCACTACAAAAAGAGATGTGTCCAAATGCAGGAGGACTGGCCACACCTGAAGTTCCTGCCACACACCTGTTGGTGATCAGGGCTCGTCAGGGGGAGCTACTTAGGAGAGTGTTGGAGCTCCCACCGGCGTGGGATCATTGAGTTGTCGTCCCAAGTTAGTGTGGTTAGTGTGTGTGTGTGTGTCTCAGCGTATGACGGTGCAGTTCGTGTATGCCCGCCAGGGTTGGTGTTGACGGCTGTTTCTGTGGTTTTTCCGCAGGTGGAAGAGTGGACCAGAACGGCAGCACACACGGGGTGTGCGAGAACACAACAGCCGGGAGCACGAGCACAGACGTCGGAGGGGAGCACATACACACGGGAGTCAAGGGAGCAACTGGGATTTATTGTGTTTACAGCTCTCAATGTAAATAAATGCACTGTTTGCACACAGAGCTCTGCGCCTGGGTCCTCTTTCCCCATATCCCCACGGTCTGCCAGCCAGACCGTGACACTTATGGTTAGAGCCACAAATTGTTTTTGTACTTCACTCAACTTGCAATCTACTTGCACATTATACCAAACATGTCCTTGTTAGATCTGTAAAAAAACAACTAATTGAGGCCACTTGGTTGAAACTGCCGCTTCCAATTGCACCACACTCTTGCTACAAAAAACAATACAACATGCCTTGTATTAGAGCTGGGCGATATGAGATTTTTTCATATCACGATATGTTTTTTTCATTTCAGGCGATAACGATATCTATCACGATATAAGCCAAATAACTATATTTGTAAGATTTAAATGTGCCGTTGCTCACAAGTAAAATGTGAAATAATCAGCAGCTTGTTTTTATTTAAATATTTATTTCCCATAATAAGTTCAACAGGGTAGATGTACTTAAGGAACATGAGACTTTTTCAGATAAATAAAGGCAAATATTGCAAACTACACAAAAGGCAGCCGCTAAAGCGTTTAAGTTTCAAAATAGAACAAACGAAACAGACTAAATTGTCAATTCCACTTAGAAACAAAATATTAATTCTAAAAATAAATCTTAGTTTGTTTTACAGAAGAACAGACAAAACTGACTAACTTTTGTCAATATCAAATAAACTGAGAACTAAAAGGAAATTCTCAATCTCTCCTTGTTGTATAGCTTAGCTTTTCAAACAGTTTTAACAGTTACTTTAGTCTGACAAAAGCCGAATGACGAATTAGCGCTTCCAGTCACACGTACACGGGTATTTTTGAAAACGGAGATTTTCCGTTTTCGTTTTAAAAAATAATCCCGTCCACACATAAAGGCAGAAATGAAGGAAAACGCTGCTATGAACATGCCAAAGCAGCAGGTGGCGCTAGATTCCTAACCGTGCAGAAATGTTGGCCAATCAGAAGTCTAGAAGCCTCGGTGGGAAAAAGTAAACAAAGCTGGGGCATAGAAGCAGAACCGAGTCGTATGTGTGGACGGACAGTAACTGTGTGTATATGTAAGCATTTAAACACTGCAGAGAGTAGAATTAACAGTAACAGTATTGTAGAAATTCATTTCACCGAAACAATAACGTGGCGCACAGTGTGACGCATGCACCAGTTTATTGTATTTCCAGACTTGCTTTCGGCACAATTTACAGTGCACGCTACTCTGTTTTTTGTCAGACTTGAAATAGCCGAAATACCTTCACACTACGGAACTTCTATGGCTCTTCCGTTCGACAATCTCTCCGGCGTTGGAACCTCATCTGTTTTCTCTTCGGTCACGCTCGGTTGATTTTTCTAGTCGGCACACTCATTTCCTCCATTACGCGCTGGCTCCATTACCCGCTGGCTGCTTCCCAAACAAACACACGTGCGGCTTGGCACTTGTGCTGTACGTAACAAGTCACGCGACGTGACGCTGCGGCTGTGATTGGTTCGGCTCTGCGCTACTTAATTTGGATTGGCTGTTTTTTTTTTTTTTTTTTTTGTTTAAGAGGACAAGAGCGGCGAGGTCTATCGCGATAGCTTAATTTCTCTATCGAGTAAAAGTTATATCGCGATACATATCGTTATCGTTCTATCGCCCAGCTCTACCTTGTATACAGCTGGCAGTCAGGTTTTGGCTATGCAGCAAAATCTTAAAAAATGCACATACCATCTGCTACCTATCAATGATATAATACAAGTGTACATTCAGTAAAAGGTGTATTCATTTTGTCTTGATCTGTGATCATATACCTTTTTCCTTGACAAAAATAATAAATAAACACATTTAGAACTGATTCTAAACAGGATATTATCTTGTTAATATACAGTCTGTGTATCAGACTGTGACATAATTACCTGAGAGAAAATAAGGATAATAAACACAGGATGTTAGACTGAAAAATGAAGCAACACAGCAAAACAATTTAATGCCAGACTTACACTTAGTGATATTCTGTTCTCAGAATTTACCGTGCTGAGCTTAATGTTCTAATAATGGATCTACAATCTACAAATAAACAAGATTTACCACTATGAGAACAGTGAAAACAGTGTTGGCCACTCAGAGCACACGGATCTATGTCTGGTGTCTTAGGTTATATAAGCAGATTCAGGACCATCATATAAGCAGTGGTGAATCGTGAATGCATTGAGGGATGAGAGGAGCTTGATACTAACAAAAAGAGGCAGAATAAATGCAGAGTTAGAGCTGGAGAAGTGAAAGAGCACAGAAACACAGAGGACTGCAGAGAGAGAGAAAAACCCAAAGAGAAAGAAGTATAATTAAGCACAGAGGTGATAGGGCAGGAAAAAGAGAAATATGTGTGAGCGAGTGGGAGAAGACGCCACAGAAGCAGGAGAGAGAGACAGAGAGAGAGATGGAGTGATGAAGTGTGATACAGAGAGAGTAGGGAGGGGGTGAAGCTGTAGTTGTGTTAGTGCTCATGAAGGATGCACCATCTCAGCAGCAGCACAAGTAAAGCTGGACTCTAATCCTCGCATTAAAAACCTCTGCTGATTCGCTAAGCCAGATTACTGACATTTTCCCACTTTCCTCTACTGCCACCCTACTGTACGATGACCACTGCATGCCCTTAACTTTTGTCATTTGCAACGAAAATGACCTCCTGTTATTTATTTATTTATTTATGCATACACAAATGTCTTTTCAGTTATCAATACGCAAGGCTGTTGAACTGTGAAACGAGAAAAAAAAGGAGTGTGGGCAGAAGAATACTGACACCCACACAGAGTTTTTACCGCACGCCTCTCATATTTGCCCTGGGGGTCCCCTTGTCCGCTCTCCTGGCATTCAAACCACAGTTCAGCTCCTGCCTCTCCATCTAAATATAGAGCCTGTATTGTTCTTGAAAGAATTACCACATCCTTCAAAGTCATTAGAAACCATTATCACAAGCCTTCATGCCCCTGCGATTAGAGGGCAGGTGTGTTGTACAAACTCTTTTATACCTGCTGGCTGCTGACAGGCTTCAGATTGTTGCCTTTTGTAACTCTGTAAGACTCCTCCGTTTACTTGCTTTGGAAAAGGGAATTGTGTCAAAAAAGCGTTGTAGTAAACTAGTAACGATATCACAACAGATTTCTGTAGCCAGCCACAACACAGGGAAACACGATTTATAGACAAAAAGTAAGCTAGCATAAATTGTTGTGTAAAATCGACGCAGTGAGTGCTCATCACAGCTTCTTTAACTATTTTGCTCATTGTTTTCCGCCACAAAAGCTATTAAACCAGGCGGCTTAAACTGGCAAATGAGGGTTGAGATGGTGGGCTGTGTTATACTTAATAATTGTAGTGCACATTAATCCACTATAGCACTGACTGTGAGGCACAGATGGAAGCTAAGTTGCCCAGGGTACATGGATAGTAGTTGATAAAACAGAGTGAGAGAAAACCGGTAGTTTATTTCCCACTTTGCAGCCTGGAGAGCAAGAGAGCACTGTTAACATTGTTCACTTCAACAACCTGTGATCTAGCTTTCTATAATCCCTAGTCAGTGGGCATAAGTGGAAGGATATCAGCTAAACAGGTAAAGCAGTATTAAGCAGTGTTGGGTAAGTTACTTTAAATTAGTAACTTAGTTACATTACTAGTTACTTCTCTCAAAAGTAACTCAGTTACTTCAAGTTACTCGTTACTTTCAAAGTAACTAGTTACTAGGGAAAGTAACTTTGGTTTTACTCAGAATTCTCTTGTTAATGTGTTGCTTCCATAACTTTGCCAGTCTTCTAGCTTGCTTACTTGCCACAAGTGCACTGTGCCACCTACCAATAGAAAGGAAAAGATAATGTGCATATTTCCATGAGAGAAATCCCACGCCTGGACCGTCATTGACTGCTGCCATGATTCTAGCCTACGTCACAGCGTCATGTGCGCCTTTTACATCCAACACAAAAACTGCAGTCGTGGTGCTTTCGATTGTACTCAGAACTCGGAAATTCTGCCTTCTGAATAGGAAGATGTAGGTAACACCAGACTGCAGATGAGCTGCATACAGGGCTGGACTGGGACAGAAAATTGGCCCGGGCATTTTGACTAGAGACGGCCCACCATTATAGGAAAAATCATAAAGCCTTTGAATGAAAATAAACACTGTTGTGACAGTGATGTACACTGTTTTGATGGTATATATGCATCAATCTATCAATCGTTTGTTGTAAGATTCAGATAATTATTTTTTAAAAGCTAGACATTTTAAATGAGAATAAGAAAGAAAAGTATTTCTTTGTGCCCCCCTCCTGTTAATGCCCTACATGCCCCCCTGGCAACACTTTGCTAGATCCGCACCTGCACAGTTACCAGCTGTCAGCTACATAAAAAAGGATCCTGGTGTTATTTGTCTCTCAGAAACAGTTCATAACTTCCCTTCAACTCATTCATGTCACCTAAAAGGTAAACCTGTTTCTCCATCACCTGTTCAGCTCTGATGATTCAGTAAGGACATCTCCTGGTTTCATCTTCATGTTTCCCTCTCACCAGATAACCAAACCATATCATGACCAGCAGCTTTCAGCTGTGGCTCCAGCAAACATCAGCTGATACTAGAAATTAATATTAAATAAATTCTAACAACAGCTGATCAAGCTTAAACGTGCTGCTGTTGTTTAGCGCGACATCCGCTGGTTTCCTCTTTCGGCGCAAAGTGGGCGATAAACAAACAAGAGAGCCGATCAGCTGATCATTGATCAGTTTTCATGATTGAAGTAGAAACAGGGAGAGGGAGGGGGGAGAATGAGAGGAGAAGAGGCAGCTGTGCAGCAAAGACACAGAATAACTCCAGCTTTGTGTCTTTTTCATTGTAGCTGAATTACGGGACAAACTGTTCCTTTTCACCTCAATAAGAAACGCGTAATATTTTCTCTGAATACCAGACGGGACGGTTGGCAACTCTAATAACTTATGAACAAAATAAAGTTCAACATCATTAACTTCATAGCACCACCCAGCTGTATAGAAACTCCGTCATGCTAGCTAGCACGCAGTACGGAAAAAGTCAGCATAACGAAAATAAACTCCACCTAAACTTGGTTCATATCTGACCCAGAGAGACTGCAGGTCATAACTTCTTACCTGAAGTTCAGTTCACACTTGGACCGGCGGCCGCCTCGGGTCTCTTTTCCTTCTGCGTCCCTTTTCCTTCATCCACCTGCTGCCTCCACCACTTGCTAATGTTACTGAATCTGTGGAAGCTCCGCGATAGCCACCACACGAAGTAACGAGTAACGAGCCTATCTAAATCCCAGTAACGAGTAACGCGTTCCTGATTTTGGCATAATAACTAGTTACCGTGCTCGTTACCACAATAATAAGGTAGTTACTGTAACGTCCCAACACTGGTATTAAGTAATAAGATTTATCTGGTTCACAGAAATTGATATGCATGTTGACTTTTGTTTAACTGTTTTCATATGTGCAAAATGGCTAACACCAACAGTAGGCTAATATGATAAGTTAGCTAAGTTAACAGTTGTAGTTTTTGTTCTTAGAAGCTTTTAAAATGAACATGAACTGTCCTGTCATAACAGTGTATCGATTTCTTCTTTACTATAATCACCTGCTTTTTTAAAACATTAAGTGTGCAGCGTACATAATCTACAGCAGCTTTTCCACAGAAATACTGTTTACCCTTTTTAAGAAGCAGATTACACAAAACTGTAAGCCAGGATCAAAATATATTACAACATCTCTTTGGGGTGAAACAGTTTGCACTTTCATAGAAGGCTGATAGAATCTTAACAAGGTTATTCTAAAATAAGATTATCACTGCTCCAGTGGTTCCATTATCATTGCATCCTCTGTGTGTCCTTCCTTACCTCGGGATGAACTTCAGTTGGGCACTAAAGCTTGATTGAGCCTGGATGAAGCCGGTCTTTGGTAGGATCTCCATGTGCTTCCTCATGTCCTGACATACCTCAAAGGTCAGTTTCAAAGCTGTGCTGGCTCTGCCATGCAAAAAATATACATATAAATGCATAATCCATGATATATAAAACACAGGCAACAATATACAAGAATACTTTATTTTACTGACATAAAGGTAAAGATGGCAGTTCCACATTATCTGAAGCGGATCTCAGATGTTAAATACTCAGAATGGACAATTAACTGTCTGAGCGTCCACATAAGAAGCAGGGGCTGTTGTGGAGGACCACATTAAAAAGCTTATAATGAGGTAAAATTAATAATGAGCAGAAGTGAGTTGAGCTTATTGGTTCAGTCCTCCCCAACACTCCCTGTTTCTCATTAACTTTCTCAAGTTAATTGTTAAATGAAGGGTAGCTTACTTATTGTATGGCAAAGAAATGTACATATATTTTACATTTCGCCCTAAAACTTCTTCTGTTTGAGGTTAATTCATTTTTTAGTTAAAAACTAGATTCTTTTTGTTTTCACACTGTCACCAAGTGGTTGCTCAAAGGGGAATTGTTGGGTTTCTCTCTAAAAAATGGAGTGAATTGCACTGAGATATCCTGTATGATTTGGTGTCAGATGAATTAAAACTGAAGTTAAAGACTAGGCTGGGCTGATCATAATAAGGAATCCAGATTGTATTGTATAGTCTGTTAATGTAAAGTTTGTCAGGTAATTTTATAACTTCTAGTTTTTGGATTCCTCAGACAAACATGCCTCCAAATGAGTCCCTTTTTTTTTAGCTCTTTCAAGTGTAATAACCAAAAGTATGATGAAACCCTGTTTAAACCTGCTATCCTTCGAGGACTCAGCAGGTACTGAAAGAATTTGGTCTCAGTGACACCCACAGAAAATGTCTTTTATGGAGAAATCTACCCCAAATCAGTATAATTTAAGTGACCTAATTTCCACAAGCTTCAACAGATGGTTGTGCCCGTGGCTGCAAGCCTCAGTTATAGCTGAGGCTTGTGATATAAATGGCTCGTCACCTTGGGAATTTCTCCAACACATCCAATACAGCCCACACCTTCAAACAACAATGACAGTACAGACAAGCTGAAAACACAGTTTGCTGGAGGTGACACGTGTATACATAATATTTTGTTGTGCTTGCTTTCATCTTCAAAAGACACAAAGGTGAGCCTTTAGCGAGCTGTGGCCAAATAGACTGAGGGACCCGTCATTATTTGATTCTTCTATCAAAAGAACTGGCCCACTTTGAACAGGGAGGTCAGCCAGATGGTTGTTTCCCCGAGGCAAGGACTCACAGGGACACTTGGGGGATATTAAGTTGCTATCTTTATGCCAGCTAAATGACAGCCTTCAAATTGCTGGCAGAGGCATAATCATGGCTACATAACAATTTAGGGTAATTAGGGATTTTAATTAACATGGGCATTTAACTCAACCTGTCTTGATTTTACTGGCAGGCAGTAACCAGTTTATTTTTGAAGCAATGCTTAGTGGAAATCCACAGAAGTATTAATACTGTGTAATGCAGTGATATTTTAGGCAAAAAAGAAGTAAAGGTTTGCATGTTATTGCATAACAGCAACTTTAAGATGCACATGATCAATTTTAAATATGTACAACAGTTTGAAGAAGTGAAGGAAGGTCCATAACAAAACGGCATTCCCATTTTGCGTGAAAGAACTTGACGCACAGACCTAACCTCCACACTATCAAACAACATCACCAGAGTGAAGACAAAGTGAAAATAGTGTTGAATATATGACTATAGATATGATATTTCCTCTGGGTTTGGTTTAGTTTATGCAGGTGGTCTCATGCATGTGCTGTGGGTTTAACAATAATGCATTCTTTATAACAAGTTAAATAAAAATCACTGGAACTACTTGCAGTTGGATGCCTGCCTGGGCTAGTTTTAGGCAGTTACTATATAAATTAATCTAGCTAGTAACTTTTTTCACGTTCTTTCACTATATTTGACATCAGTTTCTACTCTTCAGTGCCAAAAACTTTAAGCAAATGCTAGGTTAGGCGAATGGACAAAAGAGCTCATGTCTCTTATCAAGAATAATGCAGCAAAGAGAGGCAACATAAAAACACAACCTTTTACTGCCTTAGTGATTCACAGAAGCTCCAGCAGGCTATGAAACGTCTGTAAAAAACTCCCACTGTGACCCTTTGGGGGCTCTGTAAAAATAGTCCTAAAAAGTTAAACTTTCTTTTATTAGAGCCACATAATAATGCTACTCATTACAATCATCAAGGTTTAGTGGGAATGATATCAGGTCATGTTGCAGAGAGGTTACTCATGCTGAGTCTACATAGAGTGCTGAATAACCAAGTGCCTGGACTCCGAGTGCCCACGGCTGCAGCAGTGGCTCTGCCTTTTCTTAAAAGAGACAGGTGGCTATGCTTTATACTCCACATGTACTCCAAAGCCCCATAGGAGACCAAGCCTTCATGGCAAGCGCTCTAGGCAACTGTCCCCATAATGCAGCACTGTCTCCTTTTATCCCACATAATATATATAAATAAAACTAACCTGCCAGAAGAACTGTTTTCTTTATAAGTATTTACTATATGTTGCTATTTTCACATAAAAAGTAAAGAAAAAAGGTTAACTTGATCTCATTCCTCAGGCCAAACTAAACAGGTCTCAGACTGAGACTAAGATAAGGTACAGTTGGCGCATTAGAAATATAGAAAAGGGAGAAAAATCAAGGACAGAAGGCTTTCTGAAATAAAGAAGCAGGGTGGTTGTGTTTTTGTGGCTGGGTTTGGGCAGGAACGCTCAACTCCCCATCTGGTGCCAGCAAAGGAGTATTTGAAAGTCGGGGCTGAGTGTTTGAAATATTAAAAAAGAAAACACCCTGCCAACTGTGTTCAGAGTATTCCAATCACCGGCTCACAAGCCAAAGTCAAACACTGCACATTTTAAAGCTTCCTAAAAAAAATACTTTCAATTAGTAGGAGTGATATTCCAATCACTGGCTCACAGACAAGATGGACATATTCAATTATGCTTTGTGCTTTTCTCTTAAAAAATCTGTCACAAACTTGGGAGGACTTGTGGGATATCTACTAACTACTTAAAGAAAAAAAAGTGACAAATTCCATGATGAAAGCAGCAGCTCTCCTATTGTTTTCCCCCCAAAAGCCTGCCAAGCTATTTTGTGTTCAAATTATTGTCTTGGAGGCAGAGTGACATATTGCACGGTTTGCTGGTGCAAGCATTAGCATTTTTTTTTTTAACTTTAAAAGCTGCACTTCACACTGACACTGTCATCGTCATGTTGTCACACGTGCTGGTGTGCCAGCGGACCAGATGGCAGTTGTCACAAATCCCCTACCCCCACACATGCACTACCTCCCCCACATGATGTGACACAATGACTGGCTAGGTGATGGACCTCACTGCTGCAAATGCTACTGCCCCTGGTGTATTCCTAACCTCATGTGCTCATCATAATGCATCACATCCATAATCAAAGAGGATTTACTTCTGTTCTGTGCTACAGTATCGGTCAAAGAGGACTGTGGCGATGCCATGCTTTGTGTAGGAACATTTATCCGTTAATTCATCTCTATTATATTTCATCCACGCGTTGAATTGTTAAATGTCTCAAAGCGCTACTTGGCTGTAAGCGTAGTTAGGCGGAGAGTTTGATGTTGGACTGAAAAGTAAGCGGGCCCTGTCAATTTTAAGGGATTTCCTTGAGCCGTTTTGCTGTGAAAATGTCTGTTTTGGCAGAGACTGAGTATATGAGGGAGTTTTAGTAGTGCATTCAGCAGATAAGCCAGCATGCTACATCAGCAGTCCACGCCACTTTCCAAACTCTATTTCAAGGATGTTTCTGAGCATAGCAACAAATAAAATGGGAATATGACATGCACCACTCATTTCTAGGTTGAGGGTTTCGTATATCTTGTTAAAAATATAAACTTTAAGATGCATTTCATTCCTTCAGTTAAAATAATATTCTAACAATATAGGCAACAGTTAAGAGACTTATATGGGCTGGGTGGATGAAAGGGTTATTTAGTAAAAATCATTACCCTGCTGGCCTCACTCTTGTATGTATTTTGTAAAACACTGAGGGCACAACCACTTTTTAGGATTTGGTGTTCATGAATTTACTGAAGTTATGTTGTTTTTGTAAACCCGGGCAGTGTACTTCTTTTTGCATGACTTGTTTCCTAGAAACACATGTCTACTGGCTGTGCATTAGGCAATTTTCACAGTAATACGCTGCAGTACAGAGAAAAGCACTGGTTCACATCACACTGACTTTGCACAGCTCTTACAAAGACAGCTATGTGCTTATATGTTCTCATATGCTTTTAGTGCATCCACTGACTTTCAAAAAGATAAATTCCACTTGCTTTTTTTTTTATCAGTCTGGGCATCTATTTGAAAAACGTCTAAAGAAAGAAACACAGATCTTTCCCTCTATGTATTAAATGCCACCATAATGTTAAACAAGCCTTAAGCAGTATTCTTGCATCACATACTGGAACAGAGCATAATCTGTTTCTCTGCCATATGCTGTCATGGCTATCTATATAGTCTTTCTACCAAATTAGACATTTTATTGTGATGAAGATGCTTTAACAGGCCACCTGTTGCATAATGTTGCGTTGGTTAAATGTCTACAAAAGTGGCTATTATAATAACACTCTTAACTGACATGCATATAAACATGGTACTAAGTTGTTTCATATTGCACTTTACCCAGAGACAGGTACCTTATATTGTCATATTACCATTGTATGTCTAAATCTGTCATATTATTGTTATACACTGTTCACACAGTGTTTAGGCTTTAGTCTCATGTAATTAAAATGACTTAAACTAGTATTACACACACACACACACACACACACACACACACACACACACACACACACACACACACACACACACACACACCCCAGGCTTTTATGACTGAAGGGTAAAAGCCATTGTTTATCCCACGCTGAGGTCAGCTTCACAACTCTTACACTTAACTTTTCTTGAGACTCTAGTTGTCATTGGTCATGCAGAATAGCATGCCTTGTTAGCAATACAACACATAATGCTGATGATTATTACAAAGATATGGATACAAGGGTGCTTTAGTTTTCTATAAACATTAAATGTCTCAGATACAAAACTATTTGAGATGTCCTGTACTTAACTGAACATTATTATCCTTTAAAAAAATTTATTCAGTTATGAAACTACTCTATAACATTTCCTTGTTAATTCTTACAAACTCTAAAGAGAGTGGGGCAAGTTGTAGCTAAGTTATTTTTTTTGCAAACAAAAAACAAAAAATTTGTTGGTTTTTTTGTGCTTTTTTTTTTAAATACACGTAGAACTAAGATGTAATGTAAATCTAATGAATTCTGAATTGGTCACTGTTTTAACTTCAGATGCAAATCACCTTGGAAACTAGTGATAACGAATGGTTTTATACACTTCGTTCCAATACTTAGCGTTAAAGACCACTACATTGTGTAAGCATTCAACAAATTGTAATAAACTGTCACTTGTGCATAAGAGGTTGATGTGTAGACCTTCTGAATCAAAGTAATGAGCTCCTTCTAAATGTGAAACAGCTGGACATCAGCTTGACCAGATGAGAAGGTTTACAACCATCTCAGGCTCTGGGACTTACCTGCTTTGGACAATGATGGTGTCTTGATAAAGGCGGTCAAACATGCAGATCTTTAGGTCAATGTTGGGCTGAAGTACCCATACAGGCATGCTGACTGCCACACCTCTCACATGGATGGGTATCTGTTTGAATGAGTCCTCAGTCACATGTTTAGTCGCACTAAACATATCATTTGATTCATTTAATCTATGGCTTTGTAAACTATAAATGTGTCTGCTCCCTAAGTAATTCACAAGACTAAAAACTGTTTCTTACTGGTTTGCTGGTTTTATCAGAGAATTTAAAGGAGAAGTCCAGTCTGGTCTCTCCTGGAATGGTTGGAGTGAAAATAATTTCCAGCTTGACACTTTCAAATGACCCGATCTCTCCCCCACGTACCTGAACATGGACAGACATACTGTTGATACTGCACTTCTCTTACATTAAATGTGTAGTTACACATCTTTATACTGACAAAAGTTTAGTTTTACCTGATGACACAAAGGTGTCCTATACATGAAGGAGAAAGTGAAAGCTGTGGTACAGTTATGTAACATTAAAAGGTATGCAGGCATACACTCGTGTACATACAGTGAAGGCAAACTGTCAAGGTGGTGAGAGCGTAATAAACGAAAATGAGTAATAAACCACCGATGCAGCAAGTGCCTCAGTACTGTGGCATCATGATAGTTTGATGGATAATCTGCCATTTAAGACACCAGCCTTCAACCACACAATGTGGAAATATCAGTCAAAATGACAACGATCGAGCCGAGGGCATGCAGGCGCACGCAACACACACAGTCGCAATAATAGCAGAGGGAGAGGTGATGCACCATTAGCCCCCCACCAGAGAGACGTAATGAACCCTGAAAAGTCTAGAATTTCACATGGGCCACAAGGCACACACAGCATCATTGCTAAAAACAAAACAGAGAAGCAGAGTCTTTCAACGACACACAATAGTGACAAAATGTCGACTTTCCACTCAAAAATTTTCAGAATCTGGGCAGATTTCTGGCACCTCAGCTATAAAAATGCAGTCCCTTTATGATTTGACAAGAAGAAGATTCATGCTCCAAAGAAGATGGACCATTTTTGACTGACTCACAGCCCTCACCCTTGACTCAATACTTTAATTTAATTCAGCCTGTCGCTATTAGAACAGACATGCTGACTTTCTTCCTACAAGACTATCCTCAAGTCTTGTTCTATCTTCCTAAGAGCAGTCAAATATTCAATATGTTGTTTACTGAATCTCAAAAAACAACATTTTGAAAAACTATTTCATAGAATAGCTGAGGGCTTTTTCTATGAAACCACAGAAACACCAAAGCTAGATTACATAACAGTACTACTACTAGCAACACTTGTATACCAGACTATAAATATTAATGTATAGCTGTAACTAGCCCAGGCAAAATGTGTTTCAGCACAAAAGACCGGGCTTCTTGCAACCTCGTAATGAGCTTTTGGGGTATGACTTTGCAAAACTCTGTATAGTTACCTTACTTAACAGAAGTCTATGCATTTTCCAGTCTATGCTATTTCTGGATATTTAATAGATAAAAGAATACTTTAGAACAGCGGTCCCCAATCCCAGTCCATGAGGGCCGGTGTCCCTGCAGGTTTAAGATCTCACCCTGGGTCAACACACCTGAATCACATGATTAGTTCATTACCAGGCCTCTGGAGAACTTCAAGACATGTTGAGAAGGTAATTTATCCATTTAAATCGGCTGTGATGGATCAAGGACACATCTAAAACCTGCAGGGACACCGGCCCTCGTGGACTGGGATTGGGGACCCCTGCTTTAGAATAATGGGTCCTGATGATTTTTAAAGGTTAAAAGCTCTTTGATGTTCATACTGTCTAACATTACTACTGTGTTACATCAGATGTATAAACAAGAGCAGCTAGGGCTACAACTTGGCTTTAAACATTACTCATCAATCTAAAAACAGTAGCATTAACATAGGAAATGAGCAAGTTTTTGAAGTAGGACTGAAAACTTACATCTCTTAGTTTTATGTCGCTGGAGTCTGAGGGGGTCTGGTCTGTCTGAGTGTCCAAATCAGATGAAAGACAAGCCCCAGGAACAGTTTTCACACCCTCTGACACTGCCATACACACAGATAAAAGTCACAAATGCAAGTCATCTCAAAGTTTTATTGTTGAGCAGTTACTCTAAGTGGGCACCTTGTACAGACTAACACTAAAACAATAATGGTAAACCTGTAATTGGTTGATGGAAGAGCAGAGTAATAAGTGATAAGTAAGAAGAAGTAATACTTGGCCTCATTGTAGCAGTATTTTTAGTGTACGCTGGAGGAAAATTATAAATATCATTTAAATCCAGACAAATAGGCCCTCTGACAAATAACACTGTTTTTCCTCTTGGACACGTGTGGAACATTTTTATACCAATCTGCAATCTGACCTTTATTTACTAATCTGTGACACAGAAAACATATTGGACAAAATGTACTACAGTCAGCTTCAGAAAGGAACATCAACAGCCTCAAAATTGGTCCAACATCCAAGAGCCTTTCTCGACAATAGAGATAAAATAAAGAAACAGAGTCGGAGCCACTTCAACACAGAATTTCCAAAGCCAGCAGAGCAGAGGCAAAAGACTGAGCAGCTTATCAAAGCATCAGCAGCAGGAAGTGCTGAGTGCAGTGATGTAGACTTCAGATCCGCGAGAACACGAAAGAGAAGATGCCTTGTTGCCACCAGCTGTAAGAGCAAGGTGAACCCTCCGCTTTGTGTGTGTGTGTTCTTTTATTTTCGTTCTTACAAGGACTCAATGTCCTAACAGGAATAGAGAGACAGAGGAAAAAAGAAATCATCTACCACGAGGAGATGTTGTCAGTCCTCATTTTCCTTCCAGAGACTGTTTCAGGGTAACACTGTCTCTCTGTCTCCCACATATTATAATCACTCACCAAGGTGGTGCTGTGTTTGCACAGCATGCTAATGACAGAATACAATATACTGATTTAACCTTGTTCACCATCTTAGTTTAGCGCGTTAGCATGCTAATACCTGGCGAAAACAGTACTAAATACAAATTAGCCTAACTCTGTGGCTAATAATCAGAGTCAGAATACTTTGCATGTAAGGACAGAGATCATAAACAAATGCATTAGACAAAAAAAATGAGCTGATTATAACACTAGGGGAAGTTTTATCACCAAAAAGCAGGACTAGAGCACAAATTAACCAAATTAACTAAAACCATTACTTTACTCAAAGAATCAAAAACTGCTATTCTGGTATTTTAGCATGTCCTGTGCTTATCATGAGGAAAACACACTGACAATCATTTGGGAAAAGAAAGACAGAGTGCCCAGTTTTGAATTCATGCTATTATGTATTGTAGTTTAGATTTCAGTTTTTCTAGTTCAGGACACAAACTGTGATGGATAATCATGTCATGTGTGTGTCCATATTTTACCTGATTGTTCTTGCTGTTCTCCTGCAGAGAGCTCCCGACTCTGTAGCTTTGATTGGACATCTTCAGCATCAATGGATTCAGGGCTGTTCTGGTTGTTAGTTGCTGTGTTTTGACTGGATGCCTTTTTTCAGACAAACAAACAGGCAAATATATTCATTTATTTTTACCCATAATATCTGGTATGGGCATCCTGAAACAGAAGCTTTGGAATTCTCTCATGTGAAAATAATGAATGCCAATTTTTTTCAGTGGTTTCAAAATCTTTTGCTTGTTCAATCTACAGACAAAATAGCAGTATAATGTATATGGAAAAAAAGCAGGAACAATTTACTTTTTTATTAGCTATATTGGAGTTCCTCCTTTAATGTATCCAAGAAACATTAGCTCTTACAGTCCACATAAACAGCTGACCTCATATGTGTTGGTAGAGACCTGTGGTGGCATCTGGACGTAGCTCGTTTCTGGACTGAGACATGTGGAGCTGTCCAGGCTGAAATGCGTGGCCAGTGCACCCTTGTTGGTCAGTGTGATGGTCCGTGAAATAGTCTGGCCCACAACGTGCGAACCAAAGTCAATAAACTGGCTGTCAACCTTCAGCTAGAGAAAGAGTATAGTCACATCCTGTAATTAGCAATGTCAGTGAACAGCTGCCAGGCAAAGTACATAGTTTTACATACATTAATTCACAGAAAGCTGATTAAATAAGACAGTGAGCAAAAATAAAAAGGCAGTGTTTTTTTCTGTGGTGTGACCATGCAGTGTGATTGGTTTAGCCACAAATTCATTTCCCTAAATAATTATTAGAGCTAAATTTATAAGGGTAAAAAGCTACAGCAAGACTGGGCAAGAAATTCACATCACAAAATACACACAAGACGCAAGCTTATGAAATCAGAATTAGCAGTTATCTGTAATTACCAAAAACTTTGGCTATAGCTCACTACTCACAATACATTTCTTTACAGTGCATCTGATGGGCACAAAGAAGGGACCCAGAGCTGATGCAAACTGGAGCTCTCCTTCCAAGTCCTCGTTGATCTGCAGAGATTAGATAATGATTTTGTGGTAAGCAAAAACAAAGGCTTCATGTTTGATCAAGCGGCAGAAAATTTGATGCTAAAACAAAGAGTGGGGCAGTGGAGGAGTTGTATGAGTTGTTTGCTGCAAAGGATGTGGAACCAAATCTTAAATAAGATGACTCATCTTGAAGGAAGAACACAACATTTTAAGAAAGACACTTACAGAGAACACTTTTGCAGGAAAGATGATAGGATAATTAACAACCTCACGCCATTACGTGTATGGCAAATTGGGAAGAAGCTACTTTGGCCAGCAAAAAATATCCACCTGCTGTAAAAGACTCATTATTTAGCATGTTGTGTTTAAGTTATTCCATGTGATAAAACAGGGAAGATACCACACAATTAATCTTCAGAGAAATACTTAATTTCATCCCTATTATTGAGTATTTGTACAGTAAGTATGATTTCAAAAGTTAAAAACAAACAACAGGTGATAACCACTGAAATAGTTTTTGATGAAAATAAAGATTAAAGAAAAAAAATAAGTATAGATGTTTAAAGGCAGTGGTGATGCTACAAACCATTGGCTGGAAAATAGCCTGCATGTCAAATGACATCCCGGTGGATAACAAAGTAGGAGGCTGGAAGCTGAAACACAAATGCCAGAAAGTTGAAGATTATTTTCATTTCTTGATCACAGCTTAAAAAGTGAGTCACATTACAACATGATATTGGATATTACTGTTTAATGCAAAGCTCTGGTAGGGGTATAAAGAAGTGTATGATTAGCAACAAAATTTAAAGTATAACAGCATTTGCCTTGAAGGTAAAAACCCTACAATGATACAGAGGATACCCCAACAATCAAATGACTCCCTTTGAGCAAGGACTTGGCAACAGTGAGAGAGAAAAACTCCCTTTTAACAGGAAGAAACCTCCAGCAGAACAAGGCTCAGGTAGGGGCAGCCATCTGTTGTGACTGGCTGAGTATGACAGCAATAATATAGTACAGCAAATTTGCTGTTTTCAACAAACAATTAGCAGCTCTAAATAAAATACTAAACTATAATGAATAAGCTAATGTCAAAAGTAAACCTGATGCTAACTTGACAAGCCAAAGAAAACAAAACAAAAACAAAACAAAAATCTACTATTCTATATGAAAGCCATGTAAAGTTGAATCCATACTTAGACAAAATATAGCAGTTAATCCTTATTATATTGCAGGGGAAATCATACAAGTAAGTAAAAATTCTATTTCCAAATAAGAAAACAAACATGAGGACTGTGAGCTATTTCAAACCAACATGTGTATCTCACAGCACATGTTCGCACAAACCCTAATGCTGCCCCGAGGAGCTTGATAACTTGCTGCCCTTTGAGAGACACGAGAAGAGGCCCGATCAATATAAATATAGCAGGCAGGCGGCCAGGGAAGCAAGGCGAATTCTCAAAATTCAATAAATAAACAAGAAGTTGGAACCGCGCAACTATGAGCATAATTAGGAGTCAGCTACAGTTACAGAATATATACCAGATCCTAAACGAACTGTTGTTGGGCTTGAAAAATACTATGATCCTGTTGCTGTGATAGTAAACTTTAATCTACATTTAAAGACGTAGCTGGATTTTTGTTTGTAGATGAGAGCACCTTGGTGCCAAGTTAACGTCTTTGTCTGAAAAGAGCTGAGTCTCTGAAGAGATTCATACAAGTTTTTCTCGCTCTGCCTCACATCCATTTTTTTAAGCTCTGTTAAAAAGCAGAATGAACATTACAGCTTTCTTTCTGTTGACACGAGGAATACAGACCCAAAACAATAAGAAAAGAATATGGAAATAAGCTTATGTTGAGCTTCTAGTTTTTATAGCAAGTTTCATGTGCCGTTACTGTTTTGTTTTTGTAGAATATGTTCATGTTGTTTTGGTTGTTGCATTGCTTCGTGAATAAGAAATATAAGCATTCAAGCCCTTCAGCTTCTATTTGATGAACTAAAAAGAGAACATCTGTGTTTTTGTTTGTAGGATTGACTGTCTCACACGCACACACGTCAAAAATACTACACACAAAAAAACACAGTTAAACGGCAAACAACCTATAACCACAGTATAATAATGTGCACTATCATCAACTCCAGTGAGCAAAGGGACATTCAGTTTAGCTTAAGGCAGTTGTTTGAAGTTGTTGGTCCAGTTGCCAGGTAAAAAACTTGGAGCAGCCTGGCTGAAGCTGCCATCCAGCTCACCACTGTGATCTGGAAATCTATGAAAGAACTCCACCTGAGTAAATCTGGTAGTAAATGTCACATTGCACATTCATCTTTTTTTCCCTGGTCAGATTTCCTACTTTATTGGTGCTATTCTTCCTAGCTTCAAGACAGCTGGTATGAAGGGATATGAAGGAAAATAGAACAGTTCACTTGGGATTAAATTCTGAATGAGGCAGTCTTTGAAAAAGCCTGCTACAGCCCTATATAAATCGCTTCAAATGAGGCCATACTGTACAGTTTTTATCCTTTAATATCTACTGAAGAGGACTGAGGTGGTGAAGCTTTGTTATACAGTAGTACTGACTATACTCTCGGTTAAATTATACATTCTTGATTTGATTTGATTGGTAATTTATTTCAACATGTGAACAATATACAAGTACATTTAGAAAAGAAATAAGAGAGAAAAAAAATTCTTGTCCTCATTGGCTTCTACTATAGTAAATCAATAAGGAGTCTCTGTCCATAATTCAGTTCAGCATAGCTAAAACACCCTCATAGTCACACTCAACCACTTCTGAAAGCAATTTACTGAGAAGCATGAAAACTCTGTCTCATGTGTGTCAATAGTACTTGAATAATCTTTCTCTCGTGCTAATTGTTCTGAAGTGAGATCTGGTTCTCTTTATATCAGGTGGCTACAAAGTACAATAACGCACAAATCTTTTCACAGTTTTAGACAACATATAAAAGCTGCAACTTTTTAAGGCTGACTAAATCTTTAGGCAGGTTATACTTTTTTAATCTATCAAAAACCAAAGTGAAGCTGCTTGAAAAGACACTCAGGCAGATGGCTGAAATAAATATGGACCTGTCACAGAACTTAAGTCTAACTGCAGCGCTGACTGGTGCTCATATTTGGATGTTTTTAAACGGACAGACACAGACAGACTACCAAGAGGGCGATTAATAAAACAACAGACTCAGTTAAGTGCAGTGTGGTTTTCTCATGTCAGTCACTGAAATGAACTTTGACAGTTTTCAGGCAGTTGAGAAGACGAAACTAACTTTGTCAACTTGATGGTTTCAATTGGATACAAGCATAATACATAAGGCTGTCTAAGGATCTTCAATTATACAGTGTGAAAAAATCTTTTACAGAAATCAAACGGGTGATAGAGCCCTTTAGAAGAGCAGGTGAAACTCGAAGTTTGAGTTTAAATATAAGAAAGACTCCACGTTAATGTTCGACTGACACTGACGGCATTCTATAAACGTTGTTCTGGCATACAAACGTTTAAGCGTCCTTGGAAGATAAAACCTACTGACTTTTGTGACTTTTCACACCCATTGTCACCATACATTTGGCATTCATGGGTGACAGTGGGTGTAGGACTAGTTTTTGCTTCCGAGTCTGGATAAACTGTCCCCAGAACCATTGGATGATTTTCCATTAAGTCCACAGACATTTTTTGTCACAGCAGGACGTCTCTAATGAGTTGGCTCTCCGATTCAGTAACTTTTCCAGTGCCATCCCCAGGCCACAATTAAATACTATGACCAAAAAAAACCTTAACTTCTGCAAATTAGACATTTCTACTACTTGCTTGCTTACCATCAGCAGGTTAGTTTAGACCTTATTAGTATTTGCTCAAAGGTAAGTACTGCTGACTATGCACAGGTCTTAGAACCGCAGCTGCTCCTATACATGCATATACTGTGTGTGTAAAAGACAGAAAACTAGGCTAAAGTAAAAATATGCTTTCGGTAGCCTGCGTTGACAGCAGGACTGATTAATTACTCGTTAACAGGATTCTATGTTAGTCTTGCTGTGTTGTGTCTCAGGCTGCAGCCTGTTAGCGAGTGTTACCCATATGGAAAAGATATATATAAATCTTATAAAGTTTGCATCTGTCTTGTGTGAAACTTGTATGAAAAGCATACAAGAGTGAAAACAGATATAAGATCCCTTGAAAAATTATATAAATGAAATTCTTATGTTTTTGGATACTTACTAAAACAATATATGAAAGTAATGAGAAAGTGGCCACTTTCATGAGTAAATCATATAAGCCTTACATGATTCACTATATGAAGTAGGTCACATCTTATGCAAGTCTTTTATAAGTTTCTTTTCCATATGGGTAATGTCAGTCATATGCGTTATGTTGAGAGCTACTGTTAAATGCAAATATAGTAACAAAAAACAAATGAAATCAAACCGAAGCCACAAAGGACCATATTTTATAGAAACAAAATGCAAGAGAATAACACTGAATACACCAAACATATCACATCTATTAAGTAAAGTTCATTTATTAAGGGCTTTTCTCAGACAGCCAGGATTTTTTTTTCTTGGATCATCTTTTTTTTGTTTCTTAGAAAATGTGAATAAAATTTAAGCCTGGATGGACCAGGACTGCGCTGAATTTGATCTTACTGCGGTAGGATCCTATTTTTCCTGTGTAATAACTTTCCCTCTCACTCTGAATGATAGCTCTGATTGTATGCTGCTGTATGATAATAGGCACAAGAGAAAAATTAAGGCTAATGTTTCAATGCATGGGAAAGCCCAATTTGGCTCATCTGGACTTTCTCATATTTTGTTTTGTTTTTTTTGGTTTTTCCACAGAAGATAGAAGACAAAGATGCACATGTGCCTCCTAAACAGCATGAAAGCAAACTTTGCTTCAGAAAAAAGGAGAGAACAAGACAACAAGCAAACAAGACAAAAGCATAATATACAGTTAAACAATAGTACAGTTAAATCCATTACAATGCAGTGTAAATGAGACTTCAGGTTTTTAAAAACAGTTTGAGTCTAAATTGGGGGAAAAAAAAGGTCAAATGACATATAAAGCAGTACTTTTTGATCTGGTTATTAATTAGCAGTGCAAGTGATAATGTTGTCTCTGTATTTATGGCAGTTCTTGATTTAAATAGACCAAATTTCAGTTTAGGTTTGATATGGTTTTCAGTGTTTTCATCAGATTGGGTTTATCAGGATTGAGGAAATCTCGACATTAAATGTAATTGCAGTTGGGCTTAAAGGGTCCTCTTTTACTTTGTCACCACTGTGAATAGTTTTGTCAGTAACAAACTTCCAAACGACTGAACCAAATGAAACAAACCGTACGTGTGATCACACCCTCAGTATCTGCTGAGTACCACCATTTCTACGACAGTCCACGGCTTTCTCTCACAACTGATCTCAGGAACATACACGCCACAGAGGGGTGTCTTCCTCTAAGCCAGTCATTTGCAGTAACATGCTAGGATGTGGCACTAACTGCAAAAACACAACTTCTATGCACTGGCTTTTCACCAAATGTGGCAAGCCCAGGCTGTTGTGGTTTTTGCACCAGTAGTGAAAAGATACAGCAGAGCCCATTGTGGCACAAATGCACCTACGCTGGGCAGGGGGTGTCGAGGGAAACGAAGCCAATTTTAGAAATTCAGGGGGCGTACAGGGAACCATGGGCTGGTGTGAAAAAGTCTAGTGTGTTCCTGGTTCCTGGTTCTCTCTCTAGCTGTGCTAATGTTTTTAGCTGAGTGAGCCATGATGATTTTTCAGTTGTCACGACTGATCTCAATACTGTGTGGTTTCATGTGTGAATAATTACACACAACAGGCACTGAAAAATACAGGGAGGGTGTATAACAGGTGCATTCATTCGTCAGGATGTATGAGCGTGACTCAGTTTGTAAAACCGAGGATTTCTGACACCACTTAGCATTTTTTTTCTAGGCTGTTTTGCTTATGATCCTGGTGCAGTTTGTGATTCTGATAAATACAGTGACAGGGTGCTTACAATTTACAGTAGTACCATGTAAACTTGATATTAAATTTAACGATCATTCCAACCATTTGATATCACTACTGTGACTGCAGTATGATGTAACCAACAGTGCTGTAGTAAAATTTTTATTATAATGTCATAAAAACTAAGACAAGAACATTTTTTTGTTGGTGGCGCTTTAAGCAGTAGACGGGGGTCAGCACGGACACCCTGACTGCTCCGTAGCTATACAGCCCATAGACAACAAATTGTGATGCACTGTCTATTCTGACACTTCTCTATCAGAACCACCGTGAACTTCAGTAGCTTGTCTGTTAGATCGGACCACACGAGCCCACTCCCCTCTCATGACCCTGTCACTGACTCACCACTGTTTCTTCCTTGGACCACTTTTGTTAGATACTGAGCACTGCAGTGCAGAAACACCCCACAAGAGTAGTTTTAGAGATGCTCTGACCCAGTCATTTATCCAGTACAATTCCTGCTTCTAACACATCAACTTTGAGGACAAAGTGTTCATTTGCTGGACAAAATATATTTCACCAAATAATAGGTGCCATGATGAAGAGATGATCAGTGTTACTTACGTTACCTGTCAGTGGTGATAATGTTACGGATGATCAGTGTATGATAACATTTATGTCTTCACAGGTAAGGTACCTTTTGAGCATGTATCATTAAATTGCCAGAGAGAAAGTAATCTAATAATAATAATGCATTTTATTCCTGAATTGTAGGTTTAGGGTTAACATTTGAATGAATGAATTCGTACAGAGCCTCACTCCAAGTATTTTTATTGTTTTGCTGAAACTCTGGCCATGATATACTTTTACTCACTTTCTACCCCGTTGCCTACAAATCCCAAATATAATGTAAACTTATTTTATTTAGTTGAATTTTTTAAATATAGTTTTGTAAAGAGCATTTACATTTTTCTAATTCAAAGATTCAAAGATTATTTTGCAAACACCAACCATCAACTCGTGATCCAGGGCTTTCCGAGTATGTAACACAGGTTTGGACCTTATAACCACATAGCATTCTTCTATTTGTAAAACCACAAAAACAACACCAAACAGCTGTGAAGTAACTGCTATTTTTTAAACCTTGAGAGCTCATATTATTATTGCTCTGCATATGCCTGAATACGGTTTCCTCACTTTATACAATAGGTTGCTATGCGGATTGCCTACCATCTGGTTATTTCAGATATTCAGCTGTCTTCCTGTAACAAATTTAATGAGGCATCAAGTGATTAAAATGTCCAGGATTTGGGGGATGGTCATCCAACAGCATGACATGTAGTATCATGATGGTTAATGGGAGGTTAGCCACAATGAGTAATAGAGCATATCAGACCTTGTAAGGCTGTATTAACAGAAAGCCTGAATGTACTGAATTGACTAGAGCTTTGTGTTACAATTTATGAATTCAAAATTTTCACACATTCTTATTTTTATTTTGTTGTGATTAAAATGAACGAAAAGCAGGCGCAGCGTTTATTATTTTAGTGCTGTAGAACTAATCTGATGTCTGCAAATGTGAAGCTAATGTGAAACTATAATATGTGCACCTACAAGTAAAATCAATAAAATCAAAGAGACGACCAACTTTACTTCTCTCAAATAAAAGGAAGATACTAGAAAAGAATTGAGTGTTATGCGTTGTATACAGTATGCGTGCATTTACCCATTTGGTATTTAAGTGCATTTTGTACATGTGAGTTTGCAATTGAGAACTCGCATGTAGAAGGTGATACGTTCAGACAAGTGGTCCTGCACTAAAGCTCGAGAACGGCATCGGTAGTGTTCAAGCTGACCCTGCTGTAGCCTGCGAGACTCTTCAACTCAGTCAGGCAGAAAGAAAAGAGATGAAGAAACCACATCAAGCCATGGGAGAGTTGATGGGAAAGTGATACACAGTGAGTGACCTGGAGAACAATGCATCTCTGCTCGGCCTGTGGGCTGCTGGCATGCTGATAGAGAGGAGATAGAAGAGACATGGACTGACTCATGTAGCTGAGCCTCGTAAGAGGAGCTGTGAGCGTGGTGATCCAAGCTGGCATCCATATGTGGGAGGATAGGCTTTTCTTTCACGACCACTCCACATCATATTTAAAAAAATGACAAGAAGTGGTTGCTAAATGGTGATGCACGACCAGATGTTTCAATGTGACAACTGAAGCGGTTTAATACATATGGGAGTTTATCACAACAGACCTTTAATGTTTGATTTCTGGAATTTTATCCGTTTCTGGTGCCACACTATCAGATGTCTGAAACCAGATTTCCCGACCACTTCAATACTTTAACCCGCAAACGAGCACAACCATGAAGCAACACCGCTGCGTTAATGCAGTCCCCCCGGTGTCTCTCTCATCTCTATGAGATAAATATATCTATTTTGTCCTCAGCTGGGATTCAGTAGGGGTTCTAGTGGGCTGCTTGATGCTATGCTATGTTGGTTTTCCCTTCAGAGACATTTACTTTGTCTGTCATGATTCGTAGAACTGGAGTAATTGGCTCTTCCTGAATGAACCTCAATATGGTAAAATTGCCTATTGAGAATTTTAGAAAGATTTTCCTAAAATTGTTGCCTAAAACAAATACTTTCGGTCTTTCTTTGTTTACTGTTATAGCTGTTATAATTAATAAAACACAAAACTTACTTGATGGTGAAAAAGTTCTTCAAGTGAGGGGAGACCCCGAGAAACTTGCAGTTAATAACTGCGTAGCTGATATTAGTCAGGACAATTTTCTTCTTGTACATTTTTCCCACATCAAAGTCCTAAAATAGACCAAAACATTTAATATAATAATTCAGTTCAGTTCAGTTTTACTTATATAGTGCCAAATCACAACAGCAGTTACCTTATAGCACTTTATATTTTAAGGTAAAGATTCTACAATAAAATAAAGACATACATTTTTGTGTTTTGGGACTGAAAAAAACCCTCATACCTTGAAGAGGATGACCTCTGGTTTACTAATGAATGGAGGCCCTTTTAACTCTTTTCCACGATTTCTTTTAGCAGTCATATTGAGCTTTCCACTCGCTATTGGAGGTTTTTCTTGCCCCAGTTGTGTTTGCACCAGTGTAGTATTCTCATTGGGCATTTTCTGTAACCACACAAGCAAAGCAACAACTGCTAATTAGTAATAATCTACTATAAGATACTCAAAGATTGCAGCCAAATGGATCCACAGTACAAAAAAAAAGAAAAAAAAAGAAAAGGGAGATCATTTTTCTGGAGTATAATTTCTTATAATTTAAACCCAGAGTCGTCCTTCATTTCTCTGCCATGTAGAAAAACTGGGAAACTACTGTTGAAATTGCTCTTCTTTTTCTTATTTTAAATTATCTGAAGGATTAAATGTGGAGTTAAACTCATTTACACCAACAGATAGAGGAGTTTCATGGTCCCGTCCACTTGTAATATGTAAAATGAGTTTGACATTCCTGGAATAGAACATGTAGGAGTTTGTATGGTGATAAAACAACAGGTAACTTCATCATCCAAAAAGTTTTCTTAAGGTGTTTTTGTTATTCAATAGTTGGAAGTTTAAATCATTTTTAGGCTTGGTCTAACACATCCAACATACTGTATAGCGAACAGGTTTTTCTAGTGTCAGAAATTAACTTGGGCACGAGGTTATTTTAAAATACCTTCACCTTAGGGCACAGGCATGTACACAGCACTCTGGCTCCAGTTTCTCTTGCCATCAAAAACATGCTAAGTTAATTCTCCTGTCACTGTGCCCTTGACCATATGCTTACAGCTGGAGCACTGGCTGCAGAGACACTGCCCACTGCTCCTAGTAAGGATGGATTAAATGGAGGGAATGAGTTGCTCTGTCAGGATTAATAAAGGATATCTAACCAAAACTTGATTTTCAAGAGTCATACTTACTACATGTTATCACAGTTGTCTAAAAATAGTGTGTGAGCTTTATGTCATAAATAATACCCTTCTCCCCCAACCACCTGACACTGAATTAGATAATTGGTAGAAAACGGATAGATATCATTATGGATCAAGATAGTGGATTTGATACTAGTGGTATTGGTGTGGTTTACAAGGCTGCCTTATTCAGCGTTTTGTATTTTTAGTCTGTCCATGCTTTATTCTGCACTGTAGAGCGCTTTTATAACTTTGTTACAAAGTGACGTGTTGACATTTAATCACTGTTCTCCCCCTCATGAATCATCTCATTAGCTTTATTGTATCGCTCTGCTCTGCTGTTGTTCTGGCTGTGTTGAAAAGTACCCTTTGATGAGGGCGTCAGTCTGATCTGTATTTTAGGAGGAGAGATCACTTCCACTTGGCTTGTCACTCGCTCAGACCTCTGAGCTGCAATGCTACGCTCGCTCTGGGCTCACAGGCACTGGCACAATGAGAAGTGATGTCCGTCGCCCCACATTTCAAGAGCGCTGGGGCTCCAGATTAGACACAGAGGCTTCTCATCTTCATGTCAGTGAGCTAGTGTAGAAACTTTCACCTTTAACGTCAACTCCCATGGAACGATCTCAAAATTGTCACTGTAGGCCAATGCTGATATGATCAACACAACTCAGTTTGACTTATTTTATATATATATTGAAATAAATGATCTCTATATTAAAATATTAGCTAAGCTGTAGTTGTTGTCTAGAGTATGATGGATGGAAAGCCTTGCAATTGCTTATGTACAAATGGGAAAAAATTGGCTAGCTGTCGATTTCTAAAATGTAAACAGTGCTCTCTTTAATGTGACTAATCACATTAATGCTTTCAGAATCATTATTAATGCCAAATAAATAACACAAGTTTTCAAAAACAGAGCTCTACCTTGTTCCCTCAGCACTGAGGCCTGACTGCTGACTCTTTGTACAGAGTTTATGTGTATGTGTATGGCGTCTCTTTTCACCTGCCTGAAACAAGCTTCACTGTGACCATGCTGAGTTATTCCCATTCCAGTCTAATGCATATGCTCCAACCAGCAGGAGTCTCGAGTGCAATCTTTAGGATATTAATGTGCCTGCTGAATGGTACGTGATTTATGGCCATTTAAATTTAGCAGGTTGCATAGGTTTGCTTTCGGTCGGCTGTTGTTTTAGTCAACCTTGATGTGTTGGTCCCACAGTCCGGAGAATTCAGGCTCAGCCAGGCTGTCAGTAGGGATCTGGTGATTCACTTTCTCCTCGTTTTCCTCAGTCCCCTCCAGGTCCTCAACATCAGAGCAAGCTGACGATGACGAGGAGCTGCTGGTGTCACTGAAATCTCTGAACTGTTGGACAAATACAAACACACACGAACGATTCATTATAAATTGCTCAAAATGCCCTCCAAGCAATCATTTCATAGTAGGCATCTCAGATCTTAGATTCCCCCTCACGATTGTGGCTTTCTCCTCAGCAGCTGATGGGGGAACAGAATCCAGGTAGTACGGGAGCTTCTCACTTGCCCTCCTCAGAGATAGGAACTTCTCAGTGGCTGAGGGTTTGGGCAGTAGCAGTGCCGGCTTCCTCTGCCTCCTATTCGTCAGCTGTTCTTCCTGAAGGATTTTTGAAACAATCTCCACTCTTTTTGACTTCTGGCTCTCCTGAAATTCCCTGAGAAGGGTAAATCGACAACACTGCATTATCCTGAAATGGGGTCATGCATTCCTCAGCACACAGTGAGAGAAGACACCCACACGTTGCTGCATGGAGTGGGAGTGGAGGACATGCGTGTGGGAGAGGAGAGGATAGGAGAGGATAGGAGAGGAGAGTAGAGGAGAGGACATACCCTTCTTTACGCTTTGTTTCCTGCTGTTGTTTCTGCTGGTACATATGTTTCATACTGTTGATTCCTTGGGCCTGCAGGGATTCTCTCAGTTGTCTTTGTAGCTGCTCCTTCTTCTGGGCATTAGCTCTGGCTCTGCTTTGCTGGACCTGTAAATTCTCCTAAGATAAGATAAGATAAGATAAGATAGAACTTTATTAATCCCTCGGGTGGGTTCCTCTGGGAAATTTGATTTCCAAAAGGATTTCCTAAGGAAACAACGGCAGATTAATAAAGCTATACTCGACCACATGCAGCTTTAAGACTGAACTGACTGTTTGAAGGCAGAGACATCAGACATAGAGACATTTTCTCTTTAGACACACAATTTGCCTTGAATCATATATTTAATCAGAAAATACAGCAATAAACAAAAACAAAGCATTGTCAACAGTACATATCCACACACAAGTCAAAGTGAGCCTAGTTGGATCACTATGACTTTATAGCTTCATTGCTAAATAATTCATAATGCAAATGTTAATTTAGGCACTTAAAATGATGTTATAGTAACCAAAAAGCACAGTAGTGATATAAAAAAATAATAACATATAGGCTTTTTTATCTCATCATTAATGAAACAACCACAATGTTATGCTGTTCTTTTGCTTACTTGGGTTGCTTCTATGTTCGTTTTCAATGACTTTACAGCCTGTAACCTCTTTTCCAGTAACTCTTGGTTCTGCCGCTCCCTCTCAGCCTCCTGCTGATTCATCCTGAATGAAATGGGGACACCAACTAAGCACGCAAAATGTCAAATACAGCACAGAGAGAAAACAGCAAATGTGCTATTATTGCCTGGCATTAAAAACCCAAGGTTGAGCCAAATTTACACTGGTGACATCGTAAGTAGTACAAAAGGACAGAATTCAAGTCAACTTATAGGTGGAATAAACTTGGAAGTAACAGCAAATATTTTCAGATTATCTTCAGCCACAGACAAATACATATTTGGTAAGCATACATACAATTGTATGTGTAGTTTTTACAACCTTTAATAAAATTGTGTGTTCATAATGTATAAATGGGATTTCCACAAGGTCAACTATTGGCTTATTGGAGTTTTTATAGTTTTTGGCTTTCTAGGCACCAGCTATTTCTGTGTAGAATTTGTTTCCATTAACAAATAAAAAAATATATACAATAGGACCTATGATGGTCTCACTACATTTCCACAATGGGTTCAATTGAAGTGTAGATTGTGCTAAAATTTACATTTGTGAAATATCATGCAAAATTATTATACACCAGAACAGACTCTAATGGCTTGAGTAATTAGTGATTTTTAGAAAAATCAAGATTTGAATAGATTTTTTGTCTTCTCAGATCACTTTCAGCTAGATCAATGATGTATAAATCTGAGCTCTTTCAAGTGTCATGTCTACTCTGCTTGTAATGCAATTTGCCAGGATGTGCGAACGATCAATAGGACGTGCCAGCTCTCCAATGAGTCCTCTGAGATAATTCACATCTTTGTTTTACCCCTCTGACACTGTTTATTGGTTTGAAAGCTGATTACCTTTTTACAGTCTGTTTCAAGTACTTGGCAGCTATTTTGCGGCTCTCTCGGCCCTCTTCGATTTTCCTCTGACATTCAGTCTTCTCTTTCTTTAGCATGGCTGCCTGTTTACTATCAGAAGAGAATCACAGACACTTACACACAGAGTGTTATCATCACATGGCTATTTTTGGCTTGTGATAGAGGCTTCTCACGAAAATAATCACATGCTTTAAATATAATGGATACACAGGAACAAAATGTGCCTACAAGAGTCATTTCACTCAGGTTATGTGCAACACATCACTCTTAGTTATTCACATAATGACAAATCGTTTTGAATTTTCTATGCATAATAAGGACAACAAATCAGGGGAAAAAGCAAAGCTTTTAGGAGGGTAAATATGGCTGTTTTCCATACTCCCTCAGATTCTTCATCTTGAGTTGCAGGTTTTGGCTGGCTTCCCTCTCCTGCTGCAGCCTCGTTGCTGCCTTCTGGGCTTTAAGAACCTGGAAGAGCTGCTCCTCTTCCTGCACCTCCTGCCGGAGCAAGGAGCATCTGCCAAGCTCAACTTCCACCTCACTCAGCTCCAGTCTGAGGAGCAAGGACAAATGCATGCAGATGGAATAAAATGAATGGGAGAACTCTAAAAACACTAAGTATCTGTAGAGTCAATACGATGAATATTACCACCTCAATATCAGCCAGCTGTCAGCCCTGAAAACACATGCAATTAAAAATCCCCAATCCCTCTACTTTAAACTATAAAAAAGCCCTTTTCTTTCAATGGCAGTTTCACCAAGAGGTGACACTTTTCATACAAAGTTTTGACTTTAACAGTTTCACACTGTTCTGAGACATTTCATACTGACATTTTTAACTGACTGAAATACTCTCATTACAAGCTGTATGCTTATAGTCAGCTTGACTACGCAGAGATTTGCACTGCACTGTGAAACACCCAAACTATTCCTATTCTATCCTATTTCTAAACTGTTTTTTTTTTTTATCTTATAAATGTCGTTCAAATAAGAGGCCAGCTTAAATCTGGCTGTATGATTGTTTAAAAAGCTTCTAAACCTGCACTGAAACCATTACAGTATTTTATTTCCCTCTAGAAAAACCCACACTTCCTAACAGCAGAATGAGAAAGGATTCCTTACAGATTTTTTACACAGCAAAATTGTTTACAGCCTTTATTACTGTATTGAGTAACCAGGCTTTATGACTAAAAAGTGCACAAAAAAACCACAAGGGGCTGCAGAGCTGTGGGTGTGTTTTCTAGGATACCACTGAAGTGCTGAAATACAATCCATGAAGACCAGTTAGAAAAATACATTTTTGAGTTTGAAGCTTTATCAGACACCCAAACACAGCAAATCCGTTTGGTTACATGCTGACAACTGCAAAAAAACCAAAACACAAATACACTCTCCTTGCAACAAAATTATCTGCCACCCTCTGTGTTTGCTCTCAGTGTCAAAGCAGTGGTATAACTGCGGCAAATAAGGGTGCTGGCCTTTTCTAGCAGTACTAATGCCTCTTAGATCAAGACCTGTTTTCTTCTTGGACTCACTCTAGTTGCTTCAGCTCAATGTTGATGTGGCCCTCGAGCTCCTCCTCACTCTGCAGCTTTTGACATAGGTGCTTATGCCGGGCTCGCAGTCGAAACAAAGCCACGCTGACAATTTTAAACAGAAAGACAAAAAAAATTAGTCAAAATAAAAGTACCAAAGACCAGTTGGTTTATTTTAAACTCACCTGTTGTCTGTTACTTTCTGTTGTTCTATCTCTCTCTCCAAGTTATCCCTCTGCTCCAACAAACTTTGAATATTCTGTTGACAGAGTTTTAGCTTTTCTCTGGAGAAAAAAAAAACACAGGATAAAGAAGACAAGCTGCAGTGCTGACATAGAGAAACACCAAAAACGTGAACATTTTCAAGGCACTTAAAATAGGATGCGTTCAGAGCACTGGCTAATGGATTTCCTTGAGGCCACTGCAACAACAGGGAGGTAATTCTGTGTCCTAACAAGGTAATCAAATGAAGATATTAGAAAGCTGAGAGTGGACACACACTGTAACAGCTTTGAATTGCCCAATGTTCCTTTTGCAGTCTAATGGTGTGCAACACAACAATCTGCGGCTGTGGCAAAAGACCGTCATAAAAAGAAAATTGTGGCACGTGGTATGACAAGGCCTGCAGACAGGTTGAAAGATAGGTGCATTTAGGTTCCCATTAAACACACGTTTACTGTGGCTGAAGTATAACTCCACGCTGACCGCTGATGCTCTGTGCTAAAGGAAGATGACAGACATTTTCCATGGAAAACTGCACCACAGTTCATCAGGTGCTCAATGGCTCATGGTCCAGACAAATAAAAAGACGGAAGGAAAGTGGGGAGAAAGGACATTATAAGAAATGTTCTGTCCTCGGCTGAAATCATTTTCTACAAATTGCCGAATCAGTTGGAACAGATATGATTGGCCTTGTGTGAAAAGGGCAGGAGCAGAAAAAAATGGAATAAAACAGGGGAACATTTTTGAAAAGACTTGGCAAAAGCCTGTGTATTTTTTTTAAAAATTCTCATAAAAAAGCTTTTCTACTGGTACTGGTTTGTGTGGAGTCTAGAAAGGTTCACAAAATGTAGGTAAGGAGCTTCTGTAGCTCTAGAGGTCTGTCAGTGCCAGGTTCAGACCTGGCTTTCAGCACGTCATGCTCCTTCTGTCGGTGAAAGCAGTCCAGCTGGTCGAGGTTTCGTCTCAGCTTGAACATCCGTGCTGTCTCGGCATAACTCCTCTTCTTACAACCGTCAGCCATAGCCGCAAGGTCACCATCGTCAACACCATCATCCTCTCTTGGGGCAGATGCAGAATTACATTTAGAAAAGGCTCCTTATGTGATGCAAACTCTTAGATACACACACTATTATTCACAGACTGTCTTTCATGTATGGAAGTATATGATGTAACAGACTTTCAACAGATGCTGAAATAAAAAACAGAAATTGAACTTAATTGCTTTGTATAACAATATCTGACCGAAACAAGCACCGTGGTTTTGAATACAAGACACACTGCCATTTGGATTTAACTGCCCAATAGTTCTCAAAAAATAAAAATACAAAATAGCAAACACCCACTCAGACAATTCTTCTAACCAGTCCAAATCAGCAGGCACATCTGACTCTTCGGCTTTAAAGGTTTCATCACTTGGATCATCTGAAATAAATCAGCATATCTCAGTCTCAAGCTAAAAAAGGGCTGTTTTATATAGGTGTAGTTATGGATAAAGTAATGTATATCTGTGAGACTTAAAGGCTTTTTTCCCCCTGAAGCAGCAGGATCTGGTATTTACCTTTACTCTCCTGGACTCACCTGGACTGAGGTGGACATCCAGCTGTCCACACCTGTCAGGCTTCACCTCTGCGGGGCTTCTCCTGTCTTCTACCTCCATGTCACCTTACTTATGAAGGGCACAGGACTACATTACCGAGCAAGCCTTAATGATAACGGCATACAGAAATAGACATAGCAAATCTGTTAAATCCAGGTGAAGTCATTCAATGACGGAGAGCCAGTTCTTTCACGCAACAGGAAAATAAATTAATATTAAAAACTGGCCACTATTGCTGAAATTTAAATGTAGTTTTAAGCGGCTCTTTTTGGCGGTTTAGTAGGGTTAGGTTATATTTCCGTAGTGCCAGTGTGACATTTGTCCCAAGCACCATAAGATTCAATCAGAATAATCCTAAAAGAAAACTGATGTGTCTTTTATTCGAGTTGAGCTAGCTTGAAAAGCAAGAAAGTGGGGCCAGCTAAAGCAAATAATAATAATAATACAGTGTTTGCTCTGTGTCACTCTTACGATAAAAACAAAACATTAAAAAAAACGGTTACCTTTTGTAGCTCGTCTTTCCTCTTATAAAAACGGCTTCTCAACATCACTTTTTCTCAAAGCAGCCATGTTTGCTGGTGTTTCCAAGGAAACGTGACGCGAGGGGCGGAGTCGTACTGCCCGCTGAAACCTTCCAGGTGCGACAGAAATTAACCGTTGGTGGCAAAATAGTACCGACAGCATCAAAAATCGATTTACCTGTCGAAATGATCCAAAAGAAAAGTCTGTCGTTGTACGGTAATGACATGGCAAACTGTTACAGACATTATAAGACTTTAATTCAACACGAAATGTAAAAATGTAAAGGTTTTAATATCTAAAATGACTTTCTTTCTTTCTTACAACATTGCACATTGCCATTCACCGTCTTTTTTTCTCTGGCCTGACAACAGTCAAGAAGCCAGAGAGCACAAAACATCTCAGCTGATTTAGAGAGAATGATATGTCTGTGTTATGCAAAGTCTTTTGTCAAGCATGCACAACCCCACGGGAAACAGGCGTGCATTTTCTAGTAGATTGGTGGGTTATTGCACCATCACAAGGCTTCTTTTTCTTTTTGCCATTATTAAGCTTTCATCGAGCTCATCATAATTTTGAAGTGGAATTCACAAGAGGAAGGAGAAATGTGTGTTCTTACTGTATATCACACTGAAGTCATGTGACAGGCCTAGAGGACTAAGTTGTATTACCATAGGAGGCCTGGTAAATAAATAGTGTGAGGATGCGTGACTGTGATGAATGGGAGGGAGACTTTTTTTTGTTTTGTTTTTTGAGATAAAGGGAAGAAAAGTGACTTCAGTAGAAAAAGGAGCTCGGCCGATATTAAGGAGGGATCAGCTGGAGAAAAACAGAAAGATAAGAGAGAGAATACATGATGGTGAAAAAAGGAGCCTAACAGGAAAAAGGAGGAGTTTGTGGATGAGGAATCCAACAAATGCAGTCCTGTTAAATGCACTGTGGTGTGTACGACAACCTAACATTTTCCACATCAAAAGCCCTTACAGTCCAACTCCAAGAGAAGGGGTGGCCAGGAGGGTGGAGTGAATCTACAGCCCCTGGCCATGCTGACCTTTATGGTGCGGTTGACAATAAATATAAGCACCCACCTAATGGAGAGAGCTTGAAAAATAATTGAGTTACAAAACTTTGGAAAAGTGGACTCACAGAACAAAAACAACCACACTTCAGGAAAAATGTATCAACCAGATTCAGAAAGAGACTAATGACTAGTTCAACTTCATTAACTTGTATTTGATGTATATATTATCCTCTTAAACAGCATTGTTTCTGTTTTGTCTGCATGGTGAGGATTACTGCATCACATTCGAATCTGCTTTGCCTGACCATATTCACAGTTGCTGCTTTGCTTAATGAGACATAATGAGTGTTTTTCCAGGAATTTTTAGAAATCTGTTACTCCAAAGTAGGTATGACAGGAAAGTAGAGGAGGAGCAAGACATGAGGAGTGCCAGTGTAGGAATCCTCATCCCTCCCATCCCTGTATATGACTTTTCTGTCAACTTACTGTACTGATGTCTTATCTAATCTCTATTCAGTTCCTTTAGAGGCTAAATCTCGTGAAACTGTGGCCTTTGATCTCATACACCAGAAAATGTTTGATCCCTGAGAAACAGTCTGATCTGCATGTGCTTTAGAAAAGAATTATATAACAGTCTGGGGTGGAGGCGTGGATGTAAAAGTGTACATACTGTAGGTTTATTTCACAAAAACCTAGCAACACATGCAACCAGGTTTTGGAGGGCATATTCCAGATCCACTCTATAAGGCTTTTAACAGCTGGGTTTGCAACACAACAAACACAGTCTGTGATTACGTTTACACTGCGAAGGAGGACATTACAAGATTAAACTAAACAGTTGTTCTTTTATGCATTAGTACATGCATTTTGTTTTTGTCACTCCTATACATAAAATATGACTTTTATTTTTAAATTTCACAGTTAGAGAGGCAATACTCACCATAAATTCAATATGCTGAGCGAATTGATGGAAGGCCCCAAATTTTGGTGTTGGTCCGATACCAAGTAAGTACAGAGTCTATTGCCTATACCAATATATTTAAGCTATAAAGGCAGCTTGTGTAGAGGAGAGCATGGGTCATGATTTGTGAGCTCATTTTTTAAAACCGTTTTTGTTTTTGGAGACCTGGAATGTTAAAGTATCTGTCTCTAAAGCATGTTAGTTCAGCTTATGTGCTACAGGCTAAAATAGACATGACAGTCAACACAAAAAGTTTCAGACATTTTTCATAGTGCATGTTTGAGGTTCATTTCCAAGAAAAACATTAATTACATTTAAAAAAGAATAAATAATTTATTTAAGACAGTTGAGTGGGCTTCATGCTGAACTTAGAAAAGAAAAAACAAAAACAAAGTATCGGTCCTATCGCGCTAGTATCGACTCGGTAACAATACTAGCGACACTATTGTCCACCTCCATAGAAAGGACCTCTGCGCACACTTTGGGCAGCCCCCCTCCCAGTTTGATCTTATTCCAACAGAAAGAATCACAACTTTATGTGAGCCACTAATTACCTAATGGAGATGAGTCAAATGTGTCAAACATTACATAATATATTGAAGTCCTTTGCTTATGATGCCATTCCTGCCACCCCCCACCCACCCCCGCCTTCTGTGTCCAGATTCAATCTGACGTTTAGAGGCCAAGCGACGGAGGGATCGACAGATTAGCGAGTCTCCCTCCCTCTCTCCCACCCTCCCTCTCTTTCTCTCCCTCTGCCTCTCTCCATCCTTTTCTCTCTCACTCGCTTTCTGCGCTGTTGGTGGATGTCAGGCGGTGGATCGGCTCCTTGTTTCGGTCGGACCCGGAGTTTTGTCTTCATCTTTTTCATAAGCGCGCTCTTCTCTTGTGCGCTCCTGGACGCGGAGGAATCGGGGAGCTCACGACCATGGGGTCACCATCACCTTCACCTTCAGCACCACACTTTACTTTCTTCTCCGCGGCGCTGGATCGGGAGGAGAGCGCACTAAAATAATAATAACTAAAAAACAAACAAAAAAAGCTAACAAAAAATCCTCTTGTGGGCTTTGTCGTCGAATTACATTGCGGGGGAACTTTTCTCTTAGCATTACGCATATATTAATCTGACAGCGTGTGGAATGGAGATCCCAACTTTCCTGTTTTCGAGTCTTGCTCTGCTCTTCGTCGGAGGAGATATTTTCACCAGGTGAGATCAGCTGTGCTTTTGTTTTTGTTTTTTTAACTTCTTGCAGGTGTCTTATGTGCTTCCCACTGCGGAGCGCTATGAATATTCCGGAAGAAGTTAGCCGTCAAATTATAAACGGTGTTAATAATAATAAGAAAGCAACAAACTAGAACGATAAAACAAGGAAAGGCACTATGATATTCATCTATTTAGGAGCAATAAACTGCTCTTCTTATTAATTTAAATTCTCGCGTCAGTTGAAGTCCTGCTTGTTGTGCAACCGCCTCCCACGACTCAGCGCTAGCAAAACTCACGTTCACGTTCACTCGTGGATAAACGGACTTCTACAGGCTTACATAAAACTACTTATAGACACCCACAATCTGAAGTCTGCTTTCTTCCCCGCTTGCATGAACCTGATGACACCATTTGCATAATGCATATGCATAGTAAGAGGTGATTGTTTTCTATCCCCCCTCCCCTGGTGATGAATACCAGCTGAGTGGAAGCGTTTGCGTGCGCGCGCGTGTGTCAGATAATGTCACGAACCTCCAGGGGGTGACATTATCTGCCACGTAAGGGATCAAATACATCAGATGATCCCATGATGCAGGCCTCATACTGCAGTAAACACAGTACATTTAAATAGAATATCACTAAGGTGCTCAATTTGGGAGGTTAAATTAAAAAAAAGGTGTAGGTGCTGCTGGGAGCTTCAGTCGTGAATGCGTCTCTGAAGTAGGATTATTCCAGGTTGTGTATTATAAGGTAAAAAAAAATTCTTAAGAGTGATCCAGTCCTATTCAGCAGCGGTTCAGATTTCAGCCATTTGAAAAGATTTATCAGGACCATTGTGCTGACTCTGAGGATAAATTACCTTCTCACCAAGGAGCAGGTCAGGTCTGTCTAAACTAGTTTACAGTGCTCCGTTTTCGACAGAAGCCTGCATTCATCGGCATTCAGTTCGCAGGATAATCAGCATCTACTACAGAGCTTCAGTTTCAGTACTTGCTTTCACACTGAAAAGGGCAAAGGGTGAAACTCTGAGGAAAATTGGGGAAAATCACCTCTATTGTCCCTCTTGGCTGTTCACCAGTAGAGGGAGTAATAGCTATTGTAATTGGATTTTCCTGCCTCCAGTCACTGCTGTTATTATTATTTTGTTCTCAGTACAATGCAGAGTGTAGGCTTTTTCTTGCACCTCATTTTGTGTCATCTCTCTCTCTTTCTCTCTCTCTCTCTCACACACACACACACACACACACACACACACACACACTTTGCAGAGGAAACCTGCACGCCGCTTTCTTTCCTCGCTCCTGCTCTGCAGAGAATCACCCTGATTCTCTTTTTTTTAGCTCCTCGTTTATCCATTTCACAAAAGTTGCTTAGCTAAGTTGCGCCTCACCACCTTTGGTGTTGCATGAATTTCACAGTTTTTTCTTTACAGCTGAAGTGTCACTTACCCTTCACTTTACAGAGTACAATCTGCATCTAAATGGACTGTATAATGTCTGTAACAGAGGAGTGGGCTAGAAAACATGCTATTGCGTAGTAGAGAAAAGCATCATCCTTTGGTCATCAGTAGCCCGAGATAAAAATTGTCTTGAAATGGTAACTGTTAAATAGAGTGCCAGATATGTGTTAATCCATCCCTGAAAGTACTGCCCAGTAAATGCTTTTAAAAATCTATCATGCTTAATCTTTTCAGGGATGATCTTAGTCGTTTTAGAAAAGTAAAACTATAATGTACAACTTGTTTTTAAAGATTTAGGTCTTCGGGTATTTCACAAAAAGTGCCTGGTAGTATTTAAACCATTGCAAATAAGTTGTTGGCCTGTACTCTCTCACACATATCTCTCATTAATAATATCAAGTCACTTTAAGCCAGGGAGAACATTGCTGTCACAATGTAGAAGCTGCACTTTACTAAAGTGACATGTCTTATTTACACATTTTTTATTTCCACAGGTGAAAGTGTCACTGATATTAAAAGTGTTGTTTTCAAGAGAGATTTGACAAAGAGGGCAGCAGAAATAGGAAGAAACACAACACTTCAGTTCTATAAACGTACTTTAAGGCACCAAAAAGCGCTGGAATAACACACAGTCACAAAGATACCTGCAAAACAGCTCATTTTTTTCTTTCCTTCTTTATTTTATATTTAACTCATTTTGTCAGTCATGTGGTATACAGATATGTACCAATACAAGCAAATACATTAGACATAAAAACCACACCGAAACATCATGAGTCACTTTTTGGCACGACACCTGGAATACAGAGTGAGTTAAGAAAGCGACTAACGCTAATCCCCACCTCATTCACCTCTGCCTCAGTGCACGAATATTGCAAATGATCGACTGTATAATTTTCTGCAAGTGTTGCATGACAGTTTAAATTTTCATGTCTACAAATTGCAGATTTTTGATTTTGATTGGATTGGGCTTGTTAGCAAAATGCAGTGAACCTGTCATGATGGGCGATGCATTGCTTTATTCCAGTGTGGGAAACTTTAAGGGAACTGGACAGAACTGACATTCATACAAGATGGCAGGGAGTTAATTTACCGCACTACATTGGTTGAATTGATTCAAACACAGGCTAAGCCTTTTCATTAGCTTTTGTCACTATGAAAAAGGATTAATGTGTTTTAGTCTTTTTTGTACCAGCAAAGGTGTGACTAATATAATAATGGTGGCTCTGTTATATGTATGTCTAGTCATTAATTCCACCCGTGTTCTTGCTGCTGTCACAGTCCACAGTGGATTTCTATCACAAGGGCCAAAGATCATGTTTTTAAAAAGAAACGAAACCTTGAAAGGTCAGCTAGGTCATTATTTCAGAACTGACACTGACAAAAAAAAATCCATGTACATGATTGACCTGACTTCCAGTGGTTTACCAGTTGTAAGAATTTATTGTGACGCAGCAGCTATATAAAGTGTCGAGTCTGCAGTGTTATTATAATTAGACTTCATTCAGCTCTGATTGCAGGAGATAAGTCAACAGCGAGGCTGCTATCTGGTCACAAAGACAGGAACATAAATCAAAACTCTAACCAGACCCGACTCCCGTGACACGCAGGTGCTACTAAAGATAGCTGAACATACCGACACAGGTGCCTGCACAGCCAGATTACACATAATACTTTCATGCATGTCGGTGTGTGGTTATCACCAGCTGACTGGAGGTTGAAAGGAGATTCACAGATTGTGCGCTACAACAGCGATATCTCAAAGACCAAGAAATGTGACAATAAGAGTGCGGGGGAGAAAAAAATACTGATTAAGTCCAACAAAGCTAATCTTTGAAAGAAATGAGGACCAAAAGAGATTTAAGCAGTCCTATTATGCATTACATTTTCTCCTCTCTTATTTATACTGGTAATTGTGGTGGATTCTCATATTAAATAATGAAGTAATGCACACATAATCCCTGTGAACTCAAAGTTTAGGCTTGATACTTCTCAGATTTTCTACTTCTCAGAGTTTAATGTCCTCATAGAGGGATATCCTTAATACAGTGTGGCTGGCTGTGAGCGCAGAAGACCCACTGACATGCTGTTCAAACCTAGCCAATTGTATAAAAGTTAGCTTAAAGAGAGTGGGAAGTGAGCTAAAATGGATGATAAGGATCTGATGTAAGGATTAGTTTGAGTTGTAAATACAAAGCCATTTTAGTAAACTCCAAATTATGAGCAAATGGTAAATGGATTGGTTTTCATGCAGTGCTTTTCTACTATACTTAAGCACTTAAAGTGATTTACACAACACACATTGTTCACTCATTCATACGCATGCACTTTTTTTCTATATCTGAATGCTTTTCTGTCTAACATTCACACTCTGAACGCATCAGAGAGAAACTTGGGGTTTGGTATCTTGCCTGAGGATACTTTGGCATCCAGACTGGAGCAGCCAGGGATCAAACCAACAACTTTGTGATTAGCAGATGACCTGTTCTACCTCCTGAGCTCCAGTCTATTAAGTATATAAGGCCTTCTTTAAATAGGGCCTTTGTTGTAAACGAAATGCATTAAAAACTGAACACAAATAGAACAAGAGACTCACCTGCAGGCTGACTAACCCCCCGGGGAAAAGTGTTGGATTACTGACAGAGCAAAGCTGAGTCTAAAGCACTCTTTAAGAGCCCAATTGTGGCATTTATGGACTAAAATGCACAGATTGTAAGGAGTGTGGGTCTATCCTATTCTCGGGGCCTTGCTGCAGGTCAACCTGGCCCCACGATGCAGCTAATCATATTTTATTTTAACTGCTATTCGAGCAGTTTAGCTTAGAGCACACCCGGGAAGAGAATTTTAGTGTCATTATTTACCTTTTCAGAAGGACATGCACAGGAGGTCACTCCCCACCTTTGTTTTCATGCGGACGTGTAGTTTAGGAGCAGGTGGCTGCCCCTGCTTCATGCAGGAGGATTTAAACTCCACATTTTATCATCTTTTCTGGCTTGTCACACTTGTCCTTAAACCTGCACTCAGGTGAAGCCCTTGTCCTGACTAATCCGCATGAGAGACTGACTCAGCGGATAAATCCCCCCACCGCCCGGAGACTACATTTTCCAGTAACGCTGTGTTTTGATCATGTTCCCCCGGCTGCATGAGCTGGCTCCGAAGCCTGACTGTGAGCTGGCTACAGGGTGATGCAGGCACACCTCAGCGCCTCAGCTAGAAGCCGCCTACTCAATTTATGTTGACATATCACACGTAAATGGGAAAAGGAAACAGTTTAGGAGAGTTTTGCTGATTTCATTAATTTCTAGATAATTATACATGAATTTATTTTGCAGTTTGCATGTCACTGTGATAAGTATGTTAAACGCAATGAAATTAACCTAATGATAAATACCAGCAGTATCTAATCCCCATGAGAATGGACAAGGCTGTGATACAGCAGTTCTGCGTTGGGTATTTTGCACTGGTTACACTCAAACTGTAATGTGAGTGCTTTGGAAACCAGTGCGTAACAGAATTTCCTGTGCATTTCCTGCAGTTCCTTCTATGATCATTATATTCAAAGCAAATGTCAAAATGATTTGCTTTATTTTATCCAGCGGAGGTGTGATGTGTCGGCAACGTGATGTGTGACGAAAGCTAGTCCGTGACAAACTATCCGAGTTTGGAGATGTTCTGGGTCTTCGGGCTCTTTAAAATAGCGCAGGATATTCACTGACCTGAACGCGAGTTCTGCAGCATTTTCCGTTCAGATAAGGACCTCTCTAACAGCAGCACTGTACAGCATGATCATCCCACAGACTCCATCACAGTTTTTTAAATTTTATTTTTATCAGAGGCAGAGACAGAAGTCCTGTGTTTAGAGACACCATTATGTAACTAGAGTATCAGGATTCATACATATGAAGTGCCCTTGAGCAAGACATCAAATCCCTCCCAGCTGTTTTGCAGCTGACCTTTGAGCTTCCTGTAGAGGGAGGAGAGCAACACATGTCTTGGTATCAATGAGAAGAAATGGAAAGGGTGCAAGGCTCACAGATTTAGAAACAGCAACTTATCTTTTTTTGTTTCAGACATAAATTTAGTCTACCATAAATTTTCTTTTTCTTCTTTTTCTATTCCTTTCCCTGTTTTTTAGCTTGGATAAACTTCAGTTCTAGACCATCATACAGGAAAGAGATAAAGTGAAAGATAAAGCAGTAATTTGTCCATGCATTACCTAATCATTGAGGGTTAAAGGAACGATCTATACACGACGTGTTGCTGAATTATGTTTTTTGTCAAGTATGCTAATTTTATTTTGTTTTATTCAAAGGTTGCATGAACATAGCAGGCACTTTAGCACATATAGCTCACGAAACAACTGTTTACATCTTGTAAGCTTCAGTTGGCTAATTCCACAAAAAGCAGTGACACTGGTGCACAGGTCAGCCAATCACAGCCTTGCAGAAAGACGGCTTTGTGACTTATAATTAATTCTTTTCCCCGTGATGCATGACTACACCTGATCTCAGTGTTTCCTCCACCTGCCAAACCCTAATTTAGCCCCCAGTTATCACAACAATCCGCCCCACCAAGCCCAACTCTGTCTAATGGGGATAAATGTTGCTTTTTACCATCATAATGAAGAAATAGTTTTAATGATAGAATAATTTTTAAGCTTTCAAAATGCTCACAGTGATAAGCAAATAAATAAACAATGCCACCCATTACTACTGCAGCTATAACACATCCACACTCGCTAACACAAATTATTATTAGTATAAAAATATATATTCTTAGACATTAGAAACTTTAATGTTTAAAAACACAAATGTTGGGAGAAACTTGAATACTTTTAACAAGAAAAAAAAGAGAAGTTTGTTTTTGAAATTTGGGACTCTTTCTTTTGAATGTACTCTACATTATCTATTGATACTTGTATTAAAAAAATGGATGTGCAGAAGGAAATGGAGCACTCTGGAATGCAATTAAGACTGACAAACATTATTTGAGTGCAAATCTGGTCAATAAAACATCTGTTTGCCGCATGGCAGCGCAGCACAGACCCTTAATTATGACTGCTAATGCAGTGCGAACACCGTTAGAAACCCACACCTATAAATGTGAAGCAGCTGTTCAGTGATTTAACTATCTATTTATTCATGTTTTATTTAATATTTATCCCAGTTTGATTCATTTCACCACAGAACTAATAGAAACAGTTAGATCAGGGCGCTGATAGGTAGTCCAGGTATCGATTTGAGCGATTATACGATACTGATTAGGGTTGTTGGTGTGTGCTGTGCTTTGCATTCACAAAAAGACACCATAAATTTGAGTGAAGCCGCTTCTCTTTGTTTTTCCTCTCCCCAACTGTTTAATGTTAGCTCACAAACAGACGGCAGATCCGAGCCCTGAGAGAGACGTTTAATGAAAGCGAAATATAGAAGGATTAGGAGCGTCTGCAAATGCACACCCTCTCAACTGCTTGTCATGGATGGAGGGGTGGGAAAATGAAGAGGCGCAAATGTTTCGTAAATCCAAGAAAGCAATCAAATGTTCAGACCGGTGCGTCTTTCAACAGAATACATTTGATTTTTCTTTGGAGAAGAAGTGAAGTTGTTTTTTCCTCCTTAAGCAAACTGATATGTTTGTAGAGAAGGAGAACATTTGGTGTTAAGAGAACAGCTTGCAATAAAAGCAATAATCTGTGGCAAATGTGAAAAATTATATATGTATATGTGAAAGTCAGTAAAGCCAGATTAATTGAGTCGATAAAAGCTTTTAGTTGGGATTTTGGACCCTTGGATTAACGTTTCTTCGCATGTGTTTTAGAGTAAATTGAAGCAGCGCTGCACACGAGCAGCCCCCATCATATAAAGAGGGAGAAAAATTAAAAAAAGATGCTGTGCAACAACCACACCATGACAGAAAAGAGTCTTAGTTATTACATACAACTCCTTCACACTAAATATTCACAGCTGTGTGGGAACTGCAGAGAATAAAGGCACCAGGGCCTTAAATCTTTAAATCCTAAAACAGTTAACAACTGTAAAATGAGTGTTAAATTGCAATAAATAGAGTTCTACTATAGGATTTGTGTGATATACATTTCCACCCGCTTTCTCCTCCTCTCCAGACAGAGGTCTGTTTGACCTTGGTGTGTTAACAAATGACTTGAAAGAAACGCTCTTTATTTCCAGATTTAGAAACTCCCAATTAGCGCAGAAATCCAGGAGTCACTTAGTGATTAATTAATTCACTCAGTGCTCCCATTTTTTTAGTCATGACAGTGATTGCCAGACTAAAAATACATCTGCCTCTGCAAAACAGATCCACGAGAAAATGATAATGGCATGGCAGAAATGTTTATTTATTTTATTTCATATTCAGTTAACCAGCCGTTACATTTTGGTGAATAGTTTCCGTATGGCAGCGTGGAATAATGCTGTGCTCTCGGGCACGTCGACTTTCTTCAAATGTCAGCCCGATTTCAAAGGTCAGCTCGCGTCTTTTCATTGTCGAACGATCTGAACACCTTCCACGAACCCCCCATGCGGTCCATTTCCCTGTCGATACCCCCACCGCCGGCCTTTGGATGTCAGAAAAATCGTATTTGTTTGTAGCAAAAACAGTCAGCACCTTCAATTTTGCACGATAGCTTTGCTTCTAACATTTGATTCATCTCCATGTGTCTTTTTCATGGTGATGTCTAACAAGCCATGCCTCTTTTCAACATGGACTTCTCATTTTTAAACTCCCCTCTAAATCTATGTGTATGGATCTGTGTATGAGTGTTTCAGAATACAAAACTGCCACCTGGTGGTATCTCAGCTGTGCTACGTTTGTGAAATCCTTCACAGAGGCTCCTGCTGTTGCTGCTCACAGTGCTCACAGTGTTACCTTTCTGCCCTCAGGCAGCACTCAGTGATTTCCGGATCCTTAAAACAGACAATAGCTTTAAATGTTGCTGTTATTCCGCTCCTGGCACATACACAGAGGTGGCAGTGCATGGGGGCAGTTTGAATTGAATGCAAAACAATGCATGCACAAAGGTATGTTGTTCAGAATAAAAGTCCACAGTGTAATGAGAGCCTATTTTCAGTGAAATACAGCGATTTGGAGGTTTGTGGAGTGAGGCGCAGCATTTTGTTTATTATGCGCTGTGTGGAATCTGAGGCTACGCTGTTAGATTTGGATCTGCTGTCAGACTCCTTGTGGACAAAAGCACGCTGTGGAAACACGACTGAGGAAAAATATGTCAGCCAGGCTTTAATCAGCGTGGCTTTTGAATGCTGAAACAAGCACAGACTTTAAAAAAAAAAAACTTTTTGAAAGGACGCCCCTGAGAGATGTAATTTTGCGCTGACATTCAGCATCTTTGACATTCAGGATTTAATCATTTTCATGCAAAGAGGAAACAAAACAAACAAACAAAGGACGAGTTGCTTTGAGTGAAAATAAATGACCAAATAATTGCACGCACATGTTTTTTTCTTAATGTTTGAATCTTAAGAAAATGTGATTCCCTAAATCAGCGATGAATAATTCAAGGATGCAAGAGAGTTTTGGAAAACATGTTATTAATAAAAGTCATGTTTTTGCGCTCCATCTTTTTCAAAAGCACATGCTGACAAGTTATAGGACTAAAAATGATAATTAAAGTGAAGGTTCCTTCATTTTCATAAATAAACACTGTATTTAAAGCAGCATCAGTCTTTTATAAAAGCACTAAATTAAAAGTAGAAGGTGTAGCCGGTATGGATGACTTCATTTTCAACTCCCTTAGCCTTTTCCTTCTCTCTTTTTCCTCTTTGTTTCCCTATTGTTTGCTTTAGTCAGCTAAAAAGAGAACTATTTCTGTTTTTAGCTGGTGGTAGCTGCTGGGGCTTGACTATTACCCTGTTACTCTATGTCATGTAAATGTGTAAACATCTGCAAACGATTAACAATTTGAGCTCACGTTGCTCTTTTTTTGGGGACCTTTTGTTACATCAAATATTTTTCCTCCAATTTTATACAGTTGAAAAGTAGAGATGGATATCACCGATATCACATATCGGTATTGGTGCGATGCTGACCTAAATTACTGGATTAGATATCGGAGAGAAATAAAAAATGTAATAAAATCCATTAAATATCACAAAAGCACCTCACAAAACGTGCGACATGGCATAACTCAGCTCATAACCTTAGCACGTCGGAGGAGTATGCATCACGTGATAGAGCGGATGTGACGTGCGAGACCAGTCGGCGGTCTGGTTGAGCATTTAGAGCCTCGCTACCAAACCAGCATTTCATCTCCGAGAAAGTTATCCCAGAGAAGTAAAGCAAGTTTGTAAGTTCATCTCTGAATGTTTCTAAAGCATTCCCACGTTAAGCTTACCAACCGATACAGTATATGGAGCGACTGCCTCTCTCTCTCCCTCTCCTGCTGCTACTTCAATCATGAAACTGATCAATGATCAGCTGATCGGCTTTTCTGTCGTGACTCCCGTCTCTCTTGTTTGTTTTTGGCCCACTTTGCACCAGAAAGAGGAAACCAGTGGATACACAACAGCAGCACCTTTAAGCTTGATAAGCTGTTGTTAGAATGGTAACTGTGCAGGGGCGGGTCTAGCAAGGTTTAGCCAGGGGGGCAGGTAGGGCATGAACAGAGAAAGGGGGTCACAAAGAAATACTTTTCTTTCTTATTCTCATGTCTAGCTTTTAATAAATAATTATCTGAATCTTACAACCAAAGTATTCATCTGATGTAAAATGTATAGAAATACGTTATTGTATATAGTAACTATTAAGTCTAATATACACCCTAGTAAGCTATAGTACTTTTTCCTTTGGGAAGATACCATCTGTGCAGTCTGCAGTTCTGTTGAAGAAAGATGTTGAATCTAATCATTGTAGAAAAATAATTGATTTCTGTGCATTTAAAAAATTTTTTTAACACGTGCATTAAATTAAAGTCGATTACTTTAATTAAGCATTATTAGGTGGAGGATGGGGGGTGGTTCCCCTTTTGTTTTGGCTGGGAGTTGGCAACCCTATTAGTTAGGTTGTACTCTTTAAAATACCAGAATAGGGAGGATGTTCAGGTTTAAGTTTATTAGATTGATCAGTATTGCTCATCTATGAAATATTTTGGGTGCAGTATATTTTTTGCATACAGGTATAACAAAATAACTTTAGTTTTGCTTGTTTTTTTTAAAACTTGAGTATCAACTTATACAAAATGCAGCAAGATATTAAAAAACACACACGTTTTATTCGTTATAAAATACGCTATATTGGATTTATATCGGTATCGGCAGATATCCAAATTTATGATATCGGTATCGGACATAAAAAAGTGGTATTGTGCCATCTCTATTGAAAAGTAAAGTCTGACTAATGTATCAGCATTATCAGCCAACATTTGGTATTTGCCAATTTATAACAGCTGATAAGATAAGATTAGATAAGATAAGATAACCTTTATTAGTCCCACACGTGGGAAATTTGTTTTGTCAGAGCAGAAAGTGGACAGTGCAAAGTTATATAGCAAAAATGAGAGAACACTGGAATACAATAAGAATAAGATACTGTACACAATAGAATAGAATAGAATAAAATAATATATATACAATAGGATAAAAATAGAATACAAATGCTATATACAACTGAGTAAAAATACAACGTCAGAAAAAGAGCATTTGTGGTTTGTGTGTCTGAAAGAATAAAAAATATTGGGCTATATATTGGAATGTTGGCTTATAAATCACCCCATATAGGTACTGGTACTAGAAATTGTATACTGGCCGGCCTCGATTACAGGATAGTCAACGGCTAACATGAATTCCTTCCATTAATCTGACAGATTCTGAACATTTCAGCTTCATGTCTGGATGCACGACCTGGTCACTTCTGCTGTGATGGACCTGGTGACATTTACAAACACAAAACTGAACTGCTGATTATGACTGGACATAAATCTCATGCTCTGTATGAGTTGCTCAGCATAATTGTTTATGAGAGTGACATTTGATCTATGTTTTGCCATAACAGGGGGGCTTTCATCATTTTATACTGTCGTCAATTCAGAAGAGAGGGCTCCTCCTCAAGGAGCCTTTGTATGAATGTCAAGGGAAAGTCTCTCACATATTACAGGCACACACAGAGTTGCACAAAGAAACACAAAGATCACAGTGGCAATAGATCACAGATACAATTAGACATTTACAATACTGTGCACAATTCTTGAATCATGCCTCACTTCTTTATAATTTGCTGTCAAAGAGCCAGACTTTCTAGTCATTTATAGACTGGTCTTGAGCAACAATTCTTCAAGCTTCTTCTTCAGTCTGAAGGTCTTCTGATCCTTTTTTTTTCTTTTGCACTGTTTGCTTTCTGACTCATTTTCAGTCCAGTTCTTGACCTGAGCATTTTCAGAGGAACTTTCTTATTTTTTGTTAAGCCACTTAAAACTCACCTATGAATCATTCGAGCATAAAATTTAGCAAAGAGGCAATTTTCTTGCTAGTAGCGTGTCAGGATTATGCAAAATATATAATTTGCTCCCAGTTTTTTGATAAACTAACACAGTTCAAAAGGCACGAAGTTGCATTTTTGCACTAAAAAGCTGATTCCCAAAGAGCTATTACATGAAAACCTGGCATATTTCAGCATAGAGTGCAGTGTGTTGTTAAAAATTTACTAGACAACTAGACAAGTGAAGGATAAAAGAAGAAGTTGCACGTCTAAAATCTATATACAGTAGAATACCACTATCTGAAATCCAAACAGGAAAAAATCTAGCAAAAACCTAACATGGTGGAAACTGTATTGTGGGCTAAGGTTCCATTTCAACCAGTGGTGTTAGGGATCCACCACCAGTACCATCTGGAAGGATCTGATTGACAAAGACTTCCACGGTAATGGCAGCCAACATATAAAGAAGAGCTCAGAACGCCCTTCAAGAAGCCTGGGGAACTATTCCTGAATATTAGCTAAAGAAATTATAAGAAAGCCTGTCCAAGCCTGTGTTGAAGAATAAAAGTGGTCATTCCAAGTATTAATTTTCAAGCATTAGAATCGCACAAATTCAATTTTTACCTTATATACTATATTTCCGTGTACATTTTAAGTGCACCTATGTTACGTTTTTCTGACAAACTTTAAAGAGATGAAAGGTTGCTCGAGATTTTTCCACAGTCAAGTGTGGGTGCACTTCACTAGACACAAAGATCCCTAATGTTCTCTGTTGCCAACACTGATATAAGTGTGACCTGAGTCTAAATTACTTTAATCAAATGAAATTCACTTCAATTAACTTTATAACAACAGTCGCCTCAAGGCGTTTGATATTCTAAGGTAAATACCCCTAAAATAACAGAGAGCCAACCCCAACAATCAGATGACGCCTTAGTGACAGTGGGAAGGAAAAACTCCCTCTTAACAGGAAGAACCAGGCTTAGCGAGGGTCAGCGATCTGCCATGACCAAACAACACGCTTTGGAAGATAGTCAGAGATTAATAATAAATAATGATTATTTGCAAGGTGGTGTATAAATACATAGCGAAAGAAAAAAGGTGAGTGAGAAAGAAACATTCTGTGCCTCGTGGGAAGCCCTCAGCAGTATAGGCCTATTGCAGCGTAACTAAGGGTTGGTCAGGGTCTTCTGATCCAGCTCTAACTATATGCTTTTTTAAGATGGAAAGTATTAAGGCTAATCTTAAAAGTAGAGATGGTGTGTCTCTCCTGAATCCAACCTGGGAGCTGGCTCTACAGAAGAGGGGCCTGAAAGCCTCCCATTCTACTTTGAAATATCCAAGTACGTCTGCAGTCTGAGAGTGAAGTGCTCTTTTGGGATGATATGGTATCATGAGGTCTTTAAGAAAAGATGGAGACTGATTATTTAAGACCTGGTAAGTGAGAAGAAGGGTTTTAAATTTAATTATGGATTTAACAGGCAGCCAATGAAGAGAAGCTTAGCTAATTGGTGTGTGTCATCTAGCTTCATGGATAGACAAACCTGGGTATCATCTGCATAGCAATGAAAATGTATACTATGCCTTCTTATAATACTGCCTAAGGGAATCAAGTGTAATCCAAATAGACTTGGTCCTAGCACAGAATCCTGTGGAACTCCGTAATAGGAAAAATGAATGATTTAAATAATGAATCTTATTTATGTTTGAAAAAGTGGTTATTGTGTCAAATTTTGAGATACTTTTACGTATGCTACTAACTCTATCTGAAGTTCTGCCAGGCTTTTCCTGTGGACGTGTGACTGGACAACCACTGAAGGCTGCTGTGTTTGTTTTCTTTAGGGCCATGCTGAGTGACGTTGGGGACTATGTAGGTACAGACATTGAAATATCCTGGTTACCTAATCTGGATGATTTAATGAAGGGCTATGCCAGAAATTTTCGCCCTGGGATAGGAGGTGAGTATGAGATCTACTGCTTGTGGCGTTGGGTTACATTTCACCGCCTCACATTTACAGCCATCCTTAGCATCACCCAACCGAAGTCCTAAGTACAGGAGCATGGATTGCACTTCATCTTCCAATTCCATTATCCCGAGAGGCGCCTTTGGTTTGGCTTTTCCTGTACGACATTAAAACAAGGCTCTGTTTACCTCATACAAATACATATGCTGACATGTGAACAGTTTGTTAAGGACACACACAAAAAACATTTATTAGAGAGAGGCTTTGCAGGAGGACACGCCGGAGTGGAGCGGTGGCACAAACATTGTGTGCTGCTCTGGAGAATTTGCTAAGAATGGCTGCCAAATGTGAAACATTCAATGACCACAGCAATAGATTTCTCAATCTCACAGCTTAACTCAGCTGAGGAAAGGTGAAAATGTGGGGCAAGAGTGCCGCTATCGCCACACACATACCACCCTGTGCATGATGCAGAGAATCATAATGCAACATCATGTGGTCACTGCATTTCTATTTATGTCACATTTTAATGTGTTGAAAAAGGAAGCTAAATGGAAGGCTGTTGTGACCACTGGGGAATCATGTCTGTTATTTCGGGGCAGTTTCTTTCACTCAAATCCCACCCCATGCTATTAATATGGAGCAATAACAGGGCCTTAAATATATGATAATTATGAAAAATGGTTTTGCAAGATAAATATAATTTGTAAGGATAGTGATGCACAAGATGTAAAGAAAAGACATGACAGACAGATTGTTTCATAAAAAAAGCACAATGTATTTTTTTTCTTTACATAAAATTTATGGATCTTGTTATCGCCTCACTTGAACACTGAATATTAGAAAAATTAATAACTACACAAAACCTGATTTGAAAGTTGAAAACCATATTATGAACCAAAGTGTCTGAATGTTTCCAATCTCACATCATTTTAACAGTAAGGGAGGATTAGTTCTGCAGTGGAAGTGGAGTCTCTTTTTATATAATGCAAGAAACTAATATACAGTAACAACTTTTCCCACTGTAAACATCAATATGTGCTGCCAAGGTTTCCAGAGTGCAAAGCCTATTTGCAAATGCAAAGTTTCTGAACTGATAATGCTGTAAAACTTTTTTCTGGAATTTTAATCTATTTGCATAATTAGAGTGGTAGCAAACAAAATCAATGCCACGTTTCTATGGTAATGCTACACATTGTGCTTCATTCTAATATACAGCGAAATATTTTCTATTATATTTACTAACCAGAGTTGGTAAAATAGCTGTTTAACAAATGTTATAGTCATCTTTGTACCTGCGCTGGAGAATAGAATCACATCGCCCTCTAAACTCTCCCATTTACATCAACATACAATAAGCATACAACTGAAAACCTTTCCCCATTCACTTGCATTTGGTGTTGAAAATATGAATTACCCAAAATGGCATGGGGAGGTGTTGAATGATGGGAAATGATTCCTTAATGTTTAATATATTTTAAATAGCCTTTCTGTTCTGCATCACTGAGCCCCCCCCCGTAGTTTCTGCCCTCTAGCATTCGATGACTGCTGCACGCTCCATGCTAATCATATGGCAAACTGTTGAGTGAACGCTACAGCGTATGTGTGCGTGCGTGTGAATGTTGGCAGAAGCTCTCTCTGTGCAAGTCCCTGAAAGCCCAGTGTTGTTTATGAATGCCCATTGTGTGATGTGCCACTTCGCATGGCTAAACTGGATAATGCTTAATCTCTATGCACCGTAGGAGTGTTTGGACGTGGGAGGAAGGTGGATGGGAGAAAAACAGATGGGTTATGGAGTTAGGATGGGAGGGACCAGAATGGGAATCAGAGAAGTGGCGTGGGTGGGTGTTTGAGATGGGGAGGGCAAAGGTTTGCCCTTTTTTTTTCTCACCATTTCCTCTGCAGGTCCGCCCGTGAACGTGGCCATGGCTATAGAAGTAGCCAGCATTGACCACATCTCTGAAGCCAACATGGTAAAGAACAGACACTCGCTCCTTCTTTCTGCACCGAGATTCTCTATCATCACTTCACAACTGTCGCAACGATCAAAGATTTACTATTTGCATAATCCTGACATATCCCACTGCAATTCCCAGCTTCTACCGTTCTACCTTTAAAAGCCGGAGAGCAGTCAAGTCAAGAAGGCTTCTACCTTAGACCCCCGCGGAGTCATCATTTTGCGTTTCTACCTTTAAAAGCCGGAGAGCAGTCAAATGCTGGAAGTGGAAGCTAAATTGGCTAGTCATTCATATGTATATTGGGTCGTTACCTAGGAATTCTGGAGGGAGGGGATTGGGGGAGAAATCAACACACATGAGTCTAGGTCCTTTGTTGCTCAGTGGTCGTTGATCAGTGGTCCATTGTGGCACCATTCAGAGCACTGGTACAATAGTACCAGCAAGATATGGGAAGACATTGCAAATGTACTTGGATTTTAGGTTGCAAGCCACCCAAAACATATATGATACATATAAGTACATATATATATGTACTTGGATTTTAGGTTGCAAGCCACCCAAAACTTGATCCCAAACTTGTCAGGTTTACTTGCAATATACTGCAGGAAACCCGTCACCCCGTCGTTCTGTGGTCCATTGTGGCACCATTCAGAGCACTGGTACAATAGTACCAGCAAGATATGGGAAGACATTGCAAATGTACTTGGATTTTAGGTTGCAAGCCACCCAAAACATATATGATACATATAAGTACATATATATATGTACTTGGATTTTAGGTGCAAGCCACCCAAAACTGATCATGATATGATATACTAAAACCTACCGTTCTGGTCCATCACATAGGCACTACAATAGTACCAGAGATATGGAAGCTGAATTACTTGGATTTTAGGTTGCAACCCTGTTTCCATACTTGCGTATTGTGTGCAATGGACAACCCGTCAACACGTGACCAAAGACCCTCACGTTCAGTGGTCGTTGATCAGTGGTGCCACAATGGACCACAGAACGACGGGGTGACGGGTTTCCTGCAGTATATTGCAAGTAAACCTGACAAGTTTGGGATCAAGTTTTGGGTGGCTTGCAACCTAAAATCCAAGTACATATATATATGTACTTATATGTATCATATATGTTTTGGGTGGCTTGCAACCTAAAATCCAAGTACATTTGCAATGTCTTCCCATATCTTGCTGGTACTATTGTACCAGTGCTCTGAATGGTGCCACAATGGACCACTGATCAACGACCACTGAGCAACAAAGGACCTAGACTCATGTGTGTTGATTTCTCCCCCAATCCCCTCCCTCCAGAATTCCTAGGTAACGACCCAATATACATATGAATGACTAGCCAATTTAGCTTCCACTTCCAGCATTTGACTGCTCTCCGGCTTTTACAGGTAGAAACGCAAAATGATGACTCCGCGGGGGTCTAAGGTACTACCCCGAAATGACTGCTCTCCGGGGGTGTAAGTGTTAAACGCATTCAGTGTGAACATTTGTGACACATCGGGCGAGTTGTTGGATAATTTCAGACTTTCATGGATTTTGTAAAGTGAAACATCAAATCCAATGGGGCAATTCATGTTTTGCACAAATATCATTTTGCGTAACCTTGTAATCGTGAGCGGCGCCATGTCTATCATGAAAGAAGGAGTTTAATCTTAAAACGCTTCAATTCAATATGTTTTTTTTTTTGCTTAACATCTGAAATAAAGTCCAAAGTGTGGTAGCCAAAAGAGCAATGAAACTAAAACACAAACACAAAGTGCACAGTATTCAGGGAAAGGCTGCAAAGTAAGACAATAAAGCCAAGTGCTTTATTGCTTTTATGCTGTGAGGACACATAAAACACAACCGGACACTGAACTGCTGCAGTAATATCTGAATTATGCAAGCAGAATAGTAAAAAAGCACCACAGTATTTACTCACGTCACCAGCCAGTGCGGCATGTGTGCTCCAGCATTGTTTGCTTCTTTTTCAGCCTCCTCTCTGGTGGTTTATGCTGTTTGATGCTAATTGCGGTATTTCACTCTTTGGTTGTGTTTTTCTGCATTTGCAGCCAGATCTGCATTTGTGTGGCTCACCAGGCGTTTGAAGATGGCTTTTTGTGTTTTCTTTTCTTTCTATATTTCTGTTTGGTAGGAAGTTCAGTGTCACATTTTGCTGAAATCTCTTGCAATAGGAACAAAATATTTAATTCAAATCTACAATTTAGTGACAAAAGAGTTATTATTCTTTTTAAATTTTGCGATTATAACAATAATTAACAGCATTTTAACGGTAATATCAGTTTTAGGGTTATGTCTGAAAAGAAATGTGTTTGGACCCTTTAATTAAATGTTGCATTCATCATTAATTGAAGGGCCAAAATCTCTTCTTACTAAAAATTCTTATTGAGTAATTACTTTTCTTTTCTAAATAATTTCATATTTTGACACAATCTCACCAACGATTTTTCCTATATAAATAAGTTATTCCCAAAACCGCCCAGAATAATGAAAAAAATTAAATATATTTTTAAAAATACAAAGTAAATATAATTGAACCTAATATTCCTAACAGTCTGTCTCCCGTTTTACATTCCGTGGTGTTCCTGACAGGAATACACCATGACTGTGTTCCTGCGGCAGAGCTGGCACGATGACCGCCTGTCCTACAATCACACTAACAAGACTCTTGGACTGGACAGTCGGTTTGTGGACAAGCTGTGGCTGCCCGACACCTTCATCGTTAACGCCAAATCTGCTTGGTTTCACGATGTGACCGTAGAGAACAAGCTGATCCGCCTGCAGCCTAACGGAGTGATTCTATATAGTAGCCGGTATAAACAAACAGATCATTGTCTTCTCTTTCTTTTGCCTACAGAAAATTATAAGATAATTCTGCAGTTTCATCTTAGCACACCAGAAATTTTCACTGTCTTTCGTCATTGTTTTGATCCGACTGCACTGTTTTGGTTAAATATAACAGTTCTCATTAGCGCTGTGTTTGGATGCAGGCTGTTTTGAGCAAAAATGTAAAAACAAGAATGCATGAATAGTAACTAAATGGACTTTTCGTTAAAGAGTCAGATTTTTATACCAGGAGTTAAATAATGAAGGATGAACATGCAAAAAGAAGATCAAAGAAAATTAGTTTTTATTTGAAAAATGACAAATTGAAGAAACTGTAATAGCATCTATGTCAGGGTTTGATTAAGCGAGCCGTTTTGTTCCTAGAATCACTTCGACAGTGGCGTGTGACATGGACCTTACCAAGTATCCCATGGACGAACAGGAATGCATGCTGGATTTGGAAAGCTGTGAGTTGGAATTGATATTAAGTGTTCATTTCTTCCTTCCTACATTCATCTTTATGGGTTAAAAATGTTATTTCAGTTTATTGCTGAAACATTTCATTGTGCGAGCACGGTGACATTTGTGAAAGGTTACAGTGTCTGTGACAGGATGAAAATGCTAAATGTTGAGCGAACCTCGCACATCTGTGTCGGCTGGACGGGTAAATGTCTTTGTTGTTGTTGTTGTTTTTCTAGATGGTTACTCCTCAGAGGACATTGTGTATCACTGGTCGGAGAGTCAGAGACACATTCACGGTTTGGACAAATTAGAGCTTTCCCAGTTCACCATCACGGACTATCGCTTTGACACTGAGATGATGAATTTCAAATCAGGTGAGCGTCACTCTTTTCTTTTGTTTTGTGCCTGTATTATGTTTTACAGGTATGTGGTGGTTTTGGACTTTGGTCCCTCTTGTATTGGAGAACTCTACACATACTTCTTGAAGCATGACTTCTTTTTTTCAACCAGAGGCACTTCTGTGGTTGTATTCTATTCGTAGACGAAATGCATCAAGGCAGACTTGCTGCTGAGCCAGGCAGGAGATTTAGGAGATGAGAGCAGTAGCTGCTGGGAAGATGCAGCTGCAACACCATTTTATGCGTTAAATCTTGAAGTTGTGCCACTAGGGGCAAAAGCGAGGCAAAAGATGTTGCCTAGCGTCAGAGCCTGTGAAGAACAATGGCCTCTTTATGATAAATAATTAACATGTTTGGTTTTATAAAGGTGACTTGTTATTTGCTTCACAGCGGGGCGCTTTCCGAGGCTCAGTCTTCGCTTCCAGCTGAGACGTAATCGAGGTGTCTACATCATCCAGTCGTACATGCCTTCGATATTACTGGTTGCAATGTCCTGGGTGTCCTTCTGGATCAGCCAATCAGCAGTTCCTGCTCGTGTATCCTTAGGTTAGTATTAATTGGATGAAGTATATTTGAACATTTCGAAAGGGGTTATTTCAGTGAAGGTTGGTGCTCGTTCGTCCTCTGAAAGGTTAAACCACATAAATGACAGTTTTCTTTTCTTAGAGTCTTACTGCGTGTGGGGTTACATTCAAACTAATGCATTGTGGTTACAAGGAACTCATAGCAGCCTATTGATGACCATCACAGGATACAACATAGCTCAATACATGCTGATGTTAAAGCAAAAATAATAAATCTTTAATTCAGTTCCTGCACATATTTCTTCAGGTCTCACACAGATGTCCTCACAGGCCTGAATATGTTATCTCTACCCCCCAGATATAAGAAACATTGGTTCTCTCCCCCAGTTTAAATCTCAACTCAAAACCATCTGTTCAAATCTGCATATTCACTGTGAACCCACTGTTTGTTCATTTTATCTTGTGCTTTTGTTTTATTGTCCTTCATTGTGTCATTGTTCTATTATGTATTTTATCCTATTGTACAGCGTCCTTGGGTGTCTTGAAAGGCGCTTTATAAATAAAATGTATTTATTATTATTATTTTTTTGTTAATTAAAAAGGATTTATGATTAAGTATTTTACATATGCCATGCAGCCTTACCTTCTGCTATGAAATCAGACGCACGTAAGCCTTAATTTCGCAATTGAACTTTGCAGTTTCCTGTCTGAAAATTGCCCACCTGCCTCAACCATCCCCTCTGCTTGCTCATGTTGAGATTTTACTCAAAGAAGAAGAAGATATATATTTCTTGATGTAGTATGGATACAGCTAAAGAGCTTCTCAGTTCCCACCTCTCTCAATGGTCCTGTCTGTTTCAGTCAGTGTTAAGCAGCTTATTAACTTGCAGGTGCAATGAAGTTGTGCCCCTCTGTTTGGCTGCACACACTGGGGGACATGCTATGCAGACAACAGCTAGACAACTTGGTGGGCCAAAATATATCAAAATGCTAAATTTGCATGCAGGCTAAATTAAAATTTTGGGGGATCGGGCCCTCTGGCCTTGAATTTGACGCATGAGGATGAGACAAGTCAAACGTTCATGTCCTCTCAAGACTAAAATTCTGAGGAATGTGCCAACAGAATCACTGATGAGCTGCAAACATTTTAGTTAAAGCAAGAAAAGACAGCCTCATCAGACAGCCCGATGAGGCTGTCTTTTTAAGTTTAAATGGAAGATTTGAACCAGATGATGGGACATGAGCAACATTCACTCTGAGAGAAACATGAATATGTACACCAAATATTTTTGAAAATCCTGTTCCTCATTTTGTTTAAAGCTACCAACAGAAAGGGGATAGTGTTCCCTTAGGAAACCTTAGATTAACCACCTAACTGACAGTTTATACTGTTGAGATATTGTTGTCTAGACTACAGTAGGGGACCAACCAACCTACAGTCTGAGAACACTAATCAAGAGCCCCACATCCACAGAAGTCGAATTTCTGCTTTGTTTTTGTTCTTGTCCACAGGGATTACAACTGTTCTAACCATGACCACGCTGATGGTAAGCGCTCGCTCGTCCTTGCCCCGAGCGTCAGCCATCAAGGCGTTAGATGTCTACTTCTGGATCTGTTACGTGTTTGTGTTTGCGGCCCTCATCGAGTACGCCTTTGCTCACTACAACGCTGACTACCGACTCAAAGAGAAAGCCAAGGTCAAGGCCAGCAAGCTCAGCTCCGAGGTGAGGATCACTCATTCGATCATTTCCGCCATGTACACCTGTCAGCAGACCTTTCAATATGGAGCTTCGGGGCGGTAGGGTGGGGGTGTTGCTACTAAATTGTGCACACCTCTTAAACATAGACCTAGGCCGGACATCAGGCCTTGGTGCTGACAAGCATCCATCCCACTGACCTTCAGCAGGACATGAATCTCTATAGACCATAATGGGAAAATAGATGATCGCCCCACAGGAAGCAATAGTGATTCTCATCATACTGTCAGCTTCTTAAGTTGCTGGTGTCCATCATAACTGAGGTAAACCTTCAGAATAACAGTGGCCGCACCTGCTATAAAACTATGAGTTCAGAAATATTAAACGTACCAGATTACCTGTCAGAGCAGTGAAGCGATTAAAATTAAATGTTGCAGTGGAGTGATTGTGAAAAAAAGGAGCCAAAAAAAAGAGTTGATGTGAAACTGCAATGACAAACCTGAACACAGCATACAATACTCGAGCACGACTGATATAGGGTATTTTACATTGATACTGATGGATGCAGATATCAAAGTATTTTAAAAGATAATATTACAATAAAATGGCCGATGTAAGTTTCTTTCAAACATACGAAACATAAACAGATTTCTCAAACCTTTGTTTTATTTAGTTATTTATTTACTTGTTTACCTTCTGCTCAACTCAGCTCAGCGCCCTCTGGTGGACAAACTATGCAACATCAACACTCAAAAAATGGTTGAAGTGCCTCTTCTTTACTTACATTTATATTAATTGTCTATTATAAAGGCAGAAACAATAGTTTTGCAAATGAGCTGACAACATTGGTCTGATCGCTTATGCTCTAGTGAGTACGGTGTAATCAAAACTGCCAAAAGAGATGATAATCATTAATACCACACAATTAACCCTTACCTTAACCACTGACAGGGTTAGGGTTAGTCGTGTTTTTATTTAAAAAAATGAAGCGTTATAAAATATAAAGTACCAGGATGGACCAAATACTTAAGAGCTTTTGCTTATAAAGTAGTTATAAGTTATAGTAGTAGACCTCATGAATGCAAAGGGGTTGAATTGTCACTTTTGCCAAATTTGCCAGAATAGAGCTCTGTCAGGTAAATGCTTAGATGCTTCTCTGTCTCCTCCTCTCCACAGTCTATTGTAAAGAACGGCAAACAGGCAATGGTTCTGTTTTCCCTGTCAGTCACCGGCATGAATCAAGGCGTGGTCATTTCCAACCGCCACAGTCGAGCCCAGCGTTCCAGCAGCGAAATTCCCGGGGAGGGTGGAACGGAGGAGACGGAGCCGAGGCGGAGAAGATCCAGGCAACCGGAGGAGCGCGAGGAAGAGAAGAAGAAGTGCTGTTCCAAGTGTGTCTGCAAGCCCATTGATGCAGATACCATCGACATCTATGCCAGGGCCGTGTTTCCTTTCACTTTCGCCGTGGTGAATGTGATCTACTGGGTGGCGTACACCATGTGAAGAGGAGGCAGCGGGTCTGAGCGAATGGCTGCCATCCAGAGCTGTATATAAGAAACTGCTGGAGCTGTGCCACTTTAATGCTGGCAGACTGGTGCAGCAGAAATATACTGCAGCCTTCAGTAAAGGCGAGAACTCGTCAGACAAAAGACAAAATAAAGTATAATGGCCTGTGAATATGGAAATATGGTAATTACTGGAAGTACGTAGAAGTTTAAGAAGTTTTAAGAGGATTAAAATATATTTAAACACAAACAATGTCCTGCAAAGGCGAAGGACTATGTTGCCTGTGGAAGACATACAGCACACATTTAATACAGTTTAACTAACAACAAACACTTCCACATCGACCTGTTATATAAGCCGGCTTAACACGAGACACCAGACCTCACGTCCACCAAAACAGCCACACTGACCACAAGCTCTCCTCTAAACAAATACAAATAAGCATACTTAGCCTGTCTAACTCCACAATCAGTGAACCACTTGTTATCTCACAAAGCAAAAACACCACCCAGACAAGAGGATAACGAGATGAGGTGTACTGCTATTCTGCATGGCTGAGAACTCATTACCCCCTCTCCCCTCCCGCCACTGCTATCCCCTCTCTCTCTCCCTCTCCTTTGGTCCCCCACCCTTTTTTTTTCTGTTTATTTTCACGTTTAGGACACCGACTGGAGGGTCTTATCTCCCTCTGCCAGTTCTGCCTGTTTCCTTGCCATTAAAGGACTTCCTCCACTACCTGTGTGTGTGTGTGTGTTTGTGTTTCTCTCTCCTAGCGCCAAATGATCTCTTGAAAGCTAAATCCATGTTGGTTAGGTATATTCAAAAGAAGACAAAGCTGCTTGAAATCCCATCTGGCAGGTCCGAACATGCAAAATTTTAAGGGGTTATGAATAATTAACTTATCAATTATACTTTGGTCTATTAATAATTTCCTACTCGTGCCCGTCCTTTGTCTGAACTGGGAAATTGATTTCAGGAGACTCGTGGATTAGAAGGCACCACAGCGCTTTAGTTTTCTTATTCAGTCACTACATTAAATACAGTGTATTATGTGACCTCCAGTTTGAGCATTTCAGCTTCTTGAATCAGAATGAAACTGCATCTGTGATTAAATCATCAGTTTTCTTTGCTTCTTTGATGAAAGGTTCAAGGTGGACACATCAGCCAGTAACTCTGAATGTTGTAATCAGTTGTAACAAAGTGTGGTGTCCACAGATTTACAATACTGTACAAAAGTCTCAAGGCACACTTCATTTCTTTATATTTTCCTTCCCAGGAGCCAGACTTTCCAGTAATTTCTTTAATTAACAGCAACAGTTCTTCAGTTTTCTGAAGGTCTTTCAAAGTTTTTCTTTGGATATTGGCTGCTTTTTCAAGCACCTGTACCTGACCATGTCAGAGGAAAGTTTTTTGATTTCTTAAGCCACTTAACACTAACCTAGGAATCATTCAAGCACAAAAATGGCACCTGACTCAAGGGATGAACCAATGTTGTGTATACAGATAAGAGACAACCAAGCAAAATAGCAGTTTTAAATTGTATCTTTTGGGACTTTATTACTAGCAGCCTGTGGCAAAAACAAAAAAAATACCAACAGTAACACAGTTTGACAGACACAAAACCAACAAAGCGATTCCCAGAGAGCTAATAGCTGAGATCGTGGCAGAAGGAATTCAGCATGTGGGGCTGTATTTCAGCCGGTGGTGTTGGCAATCAAAACTGATGGAAATATGACCACAGAAAAGTACAGTCAGTGATCTGCCATGCCATTTAGAAAGCTTCTGATTGACAACAACTTCATTTTTCAGCCTGACAATGATCCCTAACACACTGCCTGCCAGTCATGGATCGGCCTCCCCACAGCCTGGACATCAACATTATTGAAGCATTGACTGAGAACAGACCAAAAGGCAGCCAACATACAAAGAAGAGCTTTGAATATCCTTCAAGAAGCCTGGAGAACTATTCCCGAAGAAACTTTAGGAAATGACAAGAGTTCAGACTAAGTTGGAGAATAAAGGCTCTTTAGGATTGTACAAACTCTATTTTTGCCATATATACTGTATTTCCATGTATGTTTGTACATGTTTCAATAACACTGCACATATTTCCCATTTTCCTTGCAGAGGAAATGAAGGCTCAACACTGTTGCACATTACTGTAGCTTCCTAGTCCGAAGAGTGGTGTAAACACCAACCCGATATCACTGCAAAGTGTGTGATAGACACGATGGTCCACAATATCCATTTCACATGTTGCCTTTCTAAAGTGTGAAAACGACACTCACAGTAAGTGGCAGTACAAATATTTTATTTCAAGCCAACATGAAAATAATCACAGCAAAGCATTTAAACAGACATTATTAACACATTTACACGTAAAGCCACCAGCTTAATCGCTTCTGATGATTAAGGACTTTGAACGTACTTCACGTGTTTAGCTTGCTATCGACTTCTTGCCTTTACATTTATCATCTCCCCCTGCTGGTAATGCAACGTCTGCATGTGTCCCTTTGACGTTTTGGAGAGGCAAAGCGGGAAATTGACACGATGGACCGGCGTGTCTGTTACACGTTTTGCCGTGATTCTGGGTTATATTTATATATTTCTGCAAAATTTTGATTGACATGTGTTAAATGTTAGCCCTGCAACAGACCGGCAACCTGTCCAGGGTGTGTGGCCCTATGGCAGCTAGGCTCCAGCCTAGGGAAGAGAATTAGGTCGTGCCCATCATTGTGCTCATCTGACTTTCTTCTCCATGACGATCTCAGGTGAGGCTCTCGGATATAACTGATAAAAATAAATAAATAAAGATAAAAATAAATGCTTGAAATAAATAAATAAATGAAAATAAAACATTTGAGCAGCCACCTCCAATGTATACTCCATCAGTCTGCTTACCACCAGCACTATAGATGTTCATACAATGCAATAAGCAAAGCCTCAGGAGAAGTGTGAATATCACTCATCTCGTCTCAGTTTTGGAACAAGAGCACGCGGTCTAGTTGTGTTTTTGTGCGTAGTAATGAGTAGGGACACACCTCGTAGCATCAGTAGTCAGTATTTTTACATTAATAAATATCAAATAAGATGATTAAATTCACTCCAATGACTCAATCAATCTGTCTTTTTTTCTTTTCAGCTCATTATTTTGGTCATACAGTCACTAACTTTGCATTTTTCATTTTTTCCACCCGAGATGCCGCAGGAAAACAAGTTCAGTCAAAAGTGATAGCCTCATATAAAGGCACCTACTCAGACCACCCAACCAATAAAGCTGATGAGCTGTTGCTGAATGCAGTGGCAGCAGCTTCAGAGGCAAATATTTTGGATAGAGATGGTAGAGCTTGAACAGAGAACAAATGTGAGATTTAATGATGATGATGATGAAACTCCAAGTGGTGCTAATGTTAAAACAATAGCTTCCTCAGTCCCCAAATAGTCAAACAAAACCAACCAAATGCTGCAGGTTTAAAAATGCCTCATTGGCAGGGAAGAGCAATCTCCTCTCTGTTATGATTGTCAGTCATCTGTCTTCGCTTCGCTTCGCTGGTTTAGTAGATTGACGTTCCTGGACAGCTTCCACCCACGCAGCATCCTCATTCTGATGCAACCGCAGTAACATACCCACACACTCCTGCAGTTGCTTGTTCAGAGGCCCATCAGCATCTCCTTTTCCTCTTGTTGCTCCATGTTTTTGTGTGCACAGAGGCCACGGAGTGGGGCAGTTATCAGGACCAGCGCTGCAGTTACAGAGCAGGCATGGGTGGGAGCAGGGCAGGGCTGCGTGCACTCCGAACAGGGAGTGCGACAGGCTGGCTTCTCCCAAGGAGATAACTTTGTTCTGGGCCAGGGGAGATGACATCATGACGGATGGCAATGAAGATGTGGGCGCAAGGAGCAGGAAGCTTTATCTCACATGATGGCACCAAGAGGATGGAGACACACACATGCACATAAACACTTGTGGATCACACTGCTCCTCGCTGATACTCCAGTGAACTCGAACAGTAGTCACTCCCCACTGAACACACATACGTACGTGCGGGAATACACACCTCTGACATGTTCACTCTTCCGCAGGGTCTAGGAGGTGGCTGTCAGTTAAAAGGCATAAATCAGACACAGAGGGCAGGTCACTGTGGGTGACTGTTGGGTTACTATCACTTTCCACTGCACAGCATCTAAAACCTTTGGAAAATACACTGAAGAGACTGATCTCAAGAAGGACTCCCGGCTTATCCTGTAGGTTTGTACTGCATGCAGCTGCACAATACATAGTGCATGAATTCTTTTTCAAACTCTAAAACACTAACACACACGGCTCGGTTTTTGACACACACAACAACAGTAACACACTGACTGAGGCGAATGCATTTAATAGTTAAAAGCAGTCATACAAGTGTTGCTTGTATCCACAAGATAAAGACTAAAGTTTGTGAGAGACTCTGTACACTGTTTAAGAAGTCACATAATATACAGGCATACACACACACACACACACACACACACACACACACACACATATATATATATATATATATATATATATATATATATATATATATATATATATATATATATGCCTGTGGAAGGGAGGTACTGGGTGTGAGAGAGGGTCGGAGTTAAACCTGCAGGTATGGCATGATGCATCTTTATAACTACAAAACCAGGGTGCTCCCATTTTGGTACCACTTTCAAGTCATCACGATAATCCATGGCGATTCAGGGATCAAATTCCAGCAAGCCCGTGCAAAGCCTCTGGGAGTGCTTTAATATTGACTGCAGATCAGTTTGTCTAACTCTTCCTTACTAATCACTGCTTGCTTTGATTTCCCCCAAAGCTCAGAGGCTTTCATCCTCCTGGCTAACTAACTGACAGCGAGGGCTGTTTGCGCACATCGTGCAGTAGTTACTGATAATGAAGCCTGAACTGGGTGATGATGAGCAGCGGTTAATGATGAGTGTGGTTAAGTGGCTTTTATTTCGCAAATTTGTCATTGCAAAAATCAAATTGTTTTAAAGTAGTCCATTCTTTACTCTGCAGGAACCATGTGGGACTATGATTGCATTCAAAAATGCAATAATAATGCAAACACAACACTGTAGAAGGTTTGAAACAACAATAAAGACTCGCTGTTGTAAACTTGTAAGCTTTTAGTTTTTTGTAAATAGACAAATGTAAATTTTCTTTTGGTCAAAGTGATTTGATTTTTCACTTGCAGCTGTTTTGTATATTTTGTGATTCATTTTTTTTTTATTTCATTTTATGTCTCAATTTAATAACATAATTTTTACAGTATTTTTTCCCCCAGGTTACTAAATCTAAGCTAATAATTTAAACCCTTAATTATCATAATAACAAAGAGTGATCTTCAGAAAACCTAATGATGTATAATAAATGTAATAAATAACAACGTGTGAAGGGAGTGTGGAAAAAATATGATTTTCATTGTTTAGTAATATTCAAATGTACATATGATAATAAAGTCACTTCTGTGCTTCTAAAGTGATCTTCTCTGCAGGTTTTCTCTGGTGCACCATGTGTCGCCTCCTGAATGTCTTGCTGGCCTTGCTGAGCCGCTTCCTATTTGCTGTCCACGGGGTGGTGACGGTATGGCGAGTTGTAGCTGTTAAAGAGGAGCCACTCTATTGGCTGCTGCTGACAGGCGTGGCTCTGTTGGGTGTGGAAATGGCCATCACTTTGAAATGCACCCGTAATGCAGAGTGGAAATGGTAAAACACATTTGACATGATTTTCCTTTCTGCATAACACACTGAGGCTCAGTCAATTTTAAGCCAGATGTTAGCCCTCTGCTTCTTCCTAAATAATAATAATAATAATAATACATTTTAATTTGTGGGCACCTTTCTAAAACCCAAGGTCACTGTACAAAGCACAGAACAGATTTGGGAGGATGGGGAGTGAGATGCAGGCAGACTTTATAAACCTGTTTGGTGTTAGGGAGTAAATAACTCCTAAACTTGTAGCTGCAAACTCTTTACAACCCATCTGCCCGAGGCGGCTTTTGTAAAGGCCTGCGATATTCTGTGCCACTAAATTCTCTCTTATCATCCGCAGCTCTTTCTCTCTTTCACTGTCCATCAAAGACAAACATATTCCTCTGCTGTATTACTGCTGTCTTTCACTGAACTGTATTATGAGCCTACCATCACATCAATGTCACAGCCTCTCCTATCCACTCACGGAGTAAATGTCTCCTTCTGGCTCGACTCATTTTTGACCAACAAGCTTTTTTTTTTTTTAAAGAAAGAAAGAAAGAAAGAAAGGAAAAAAAAAACATCAACTGACTTCAAATGGATATGAGCATTTAGTGTCACACCTCATTCAACACCAAGCTATGTCTTATTCAAAAGCTCACGAACTGAACATCGTCAGATGCGAGCTTTCTTCGGGCCTCTCTCTTTCTCACTGAGTCTTACTTTGAAGTTCTGTCCTCATGGAGAAGGCTTTGCACTGTCAAGTGGGATTTGCATATATGATGAGAATAATTGCCTGTCTGAAATTCGATGCTTCCTATGGGGAAAAAGGGACTCTTTCTTCTTTAGTGGGTGGCAAAAAAAGAAGAAGCAAATTTCTATAAATAACCTAACCCCCTCTTTCCCTCTCCTTTGGTGATCCTCTTTTAGGTTCTCCCCCATGGTTTTCCTGTACCTCAGTACTGTCATCCCGTCCATTTGGTTTCTGGAGCTGAGCCTGCTACAGTCCAAGCTGCCTTTCAACAATTCCTCGGGCCATGAGCTTCATTTGCTGGCTCACATCCCGATCTCAGCGGTAGGCGTCCCACCAACAAAACTGCCCTGCCTGCCTCAACCCTCCACGCAGCCACATTAAAGCAACACCTGATATCAGATAAGATTTAAATCTAGCAAGGGGGTGGATAAACTATTAGTTGCAGGAAATGTGTAATAGACACACAGAGATGAAGTCCAGATAGGCTCCTGCTTGAAAAATTCTTAGATCTCTTCCCTTGTGAGATGGTCTTAGTGAAATTTCTTTCATGTAGGATTTGGGAGCTTTTTGCCCCATGGCTGTACTCAAGGCTGGGTGGCAGCTTTTGAAACGTGAAGATCTTCCCGTTTTGGGAATATTGTAGAATATCAAGGGCGAGGGTGGGTGCTTTCAGGATAAACGTAATGAACCTTGACACAAAACAGTCGACTTATATTAAAAACAGAGAGGAGATGGCTGGTTTATTTGATTATTCATTAACACTGAACCCTTGCAAACACTTTCAACATGACTAGACGACTTCCACTGTTTTATTTATCCAGGGGATTAAGGATCTGGACCCAGAGAACTGGGTAGCTGGCCTGGAGCAAACCATGCTGATAGTCTTGGTTCTGGGTCGCTGGCTAATGCCCAAGGGGGACATGTCACGTGACCAACTCTCACAGCTTCTCATGGTGAATGTGGGACTGGGTGCTGACATCCTGGACATCTTCGACACCTTCAAGGAGCCCGAAGTCAAAACCAACCAGGCAGTTGTCATCATCGGCTTGGCCCTGTTCTCTTGGGCGCTCATGCAGTTTCCTCTGGTTCTCACTCAGACACGACCCCCAAAGGCGGGGCCTTCTCAAGACAGCAAGGGTGGTCCCTTCTGCTGCTCCGGGGCTCCACCCTCATTCACCTCCTGCTGCTCCAGCGAAGTCTGGAGCTTGCTGCTCACAGTAGGACTCCAAGATGGCCCGTTCCTGCTCTACCGGTTCTACCTCATGGTGCAAGAGCAGGTGCTCAACCAGCTGATGATTTTCTTCACCTGCAAGAATATCCTCATTGTTCTTTTGGAGCTCTACAGAATATTTGTGGTGCAGTGTGAGCAGCAGGTATCTGGGCTGGAGAGATGCACTGCTCTGGTGCAGCAGTGTCAAGCACATGGGGGCAGCAGGGAGGAGGAGGAGGTGGAAGAAGAAGTGGGTAAAGACGAATGTTGGGAAGAGCAGAGCTGTCATATAGACATGAAGAAGGGGACCGAGAGGGAGGAAGATCAGAAAGGTGTCCAGGTATAGAAAGGCTCAAAATGCCGTGAGGCATGACTCCGGCCCCCAGGAGGGAGGGAATAGCTTTCACCAAGAATGAAGTCTAAACCCATCTGCCATCTCTTACATCTCAGCCTCGTTTAGAGACAGTCTCAGCTCTCTGGAGGTTCAGCGACTAGAAACAGAGCACAAGAAAAGAGAGTAAGTCCCCATTGAAAAGATCAGAGATGAATTTATGCAACTCCCTTTGATAAAAGTGGTGTTTCCATCACGGGAGCTTTCTCTGCTCGAGAAAATCAGTTCCAAAGAACTGTCAATCTCTTTAATAGTATGAAGCAAATAACAAGGTAGCTGAAACAAGATAAATACATCAGGGAACTTTACACTTCAACAAACTGGTCTCAATAAACAAGAGCTTAGTATATGGAATAGTATGACTGCATCATGATATGTCCTTGTGTTTTTAACCAAATAAGGTTGGTAATCATGGCATTCGATGTTCTATGTAATAATTTTTTTTTAAAATTTGATGATGTGTCTTTTCTTGCTGGTGGATGAGCATTTTCTAATAAAGATATATGAGGAAAGCACAGTGCTGTTTGTTTTGTTCTGCTCGCCATGAGATGGCAGTGTTGCCAAGTCAACCAAGGCACAGCAAGCATCTGCTTTGTTTACTTGACTGTAACATACATGCTATAGTTACACAGAGGGAAAAAAAACCAAAACAGTGAGACAGCAACACCACAGCAGCATCAGCAGCAGCGGCAGGAGGCATTTGTCTGGTTTTGGTATAATATCGTCTTCTTTGAGTCTCTCTGTAGGGCTCGATGGTGGCAGGACTGCACGTGATGAATGAATTAGAAAGATGTAGGCACCTTCGGGCAGCGGGCTTGTAATTAATAGTCAAATGCAGTCGATGTGGAGACGTTTCATAAAGAGTGACGAGGCTTGCTTCAGTTTTCAAGGTTTCATTTTCCTCTTGAGCACAATCAGACCATGGAAGTCTGTTTGAGAGCTCGGCGCATTTTTATTATGTCTGAAAAAGCACACTCGTGATTATGTGGGAGTTGTTTGAGTTCAACATGATTTGCTCTCGCCTTCTCTCTATACAGAGAGATGGAAGGTGCTTTTGAGATATTGCTCCACAGCCCACAAAAGAGAGACTGCTCTTTGAGAGCCTAAAAGGACAATGAAATGTTTGAGCTGAAGTCCGGAGTCTCAAGGTTTTCGAGCCACTTCAAGCTGGGGGGTTAACGGTGGTGGTAGGGGGGGATAAACAGCTGCACCCCTCCCCTCCTCACCCCCCCAAACCTCCCATTCAGACATTGCCTCTCCTGTGGAACGAGGTCCGTGATGACCCTCTCTCTCGCCTGCAACGCTGTGTTGCGCAGGTTGAGAATGAAGAGCGGCTGTGGCATAGAGTGGCAATTCAATCAGAGGCCTTTCCAGCACATGCCCCGTATCTGTTTTTCATCAAATTGCTGCACTTCACCTGGCCTCCAAGGTGATGATAGGAGCTGTTGGGGCTCTGGACGAGTTGGGACTCTTTGTTTTCAACGAGCTCTCGATGAAAGAGCGACAGAACCGTGAAGTGCTGGAGGAGAGTGGAAGAGAGCATTTGAGTGTTTTCCTCCCTCTGTTGTCCAATGCATAGATTATGAGGAAAGATTCCCTAAAACGATGACTGTGGGCCACCTCTGGAGGACTTCCTGTAGAGCGCTGCCGTATTTCCTCTGTGGCAGTGCTTCGGTTCAAAATATCAAAGGCAGAGTCGACTTTTAAGAGAAAAGAAGAGAAAATAATAATAGAAAGTTCCCACTGGGATGTTAATTCTGCCATTTATGCTTTCTAGTACTAGATAATGCCCGGTTTACGAAGTCACTCCCAGGCAAATGACATCACACAGAGCCAATGGGAGGGTGCCGCTCGTCCTAAGCACCTGAGTTTGGGGAGAATCCGATATTCCTGTGACAGCTTGATGTGGGCAATACAATAGGGTGATGAAAGCTTGGTTGTGATGAGAGTCCTTTTCCTCTTCAGATTAACTGCATGCTTTAACAAGATTGTGTGGGTGTGTGGGAGGATGGGGATGTCAGCTGATCCACGGGCTGCCCTACATAGATAGAGAGCGAGGAAGCGAGCGTGGCAACTCAAAGCCTGCGACTCCACTGCACATGGATGTATTTTTTTTTTCAATTCAGCCCTTACAAGCATTTAACTGTGTCCTGTTCACATGGGAAAAATGGGTGATGCACGTGGAATTCTTTGATTACATCCTTTCATCAGGTCTTTGCATGCTTTATATTTTCCCTTTAAGTCCTTTAAACTTACTTATATGATCATATTTCTGAGGACAAAGCGAAATGACTGATCGCTGACAACATATCATTTGGTGGAGTGATGGGCGTATTACTCACACCGAAGGTACTCAACCAGCGTTCGAGCACTAAAGCATTGTTGCTCTCATAAGCTCAGACTCACGCGCCTGCATGTGTCACACTACATGTAATCAATGCAACTACCTGCTTTTACTTATTTATTCTGCAGAGGCAGGGACGAGGTTAAGATGAGCAGAGAGTTCAATGCGCACAATGTGGTAAGTTGTTATACCTTTTACCCCATTTTATCAGGATTTCTCTATTTTTCCTTAAAAAATGGTATTGATAGGTCTACCACAACATGAAGGCTGCACAAGTTCCACTGAAAAGGGAGAAACAGAGCGAGGAACAAGCGAGGCAGAGGCAAAGCCAGAGAGAAATTCACTCAACTTGAACAGGTGCATTTCCCATGACAGCGCCGAGCTTTCTCACCACATGCCACAATCTCCCTGTTTTGTGTCAACTAATCAGGAAGTCCAAACACGCCAAGGTTTGCCTCATCAGCCTCCAATCCTACAGATAAACCCGTCAAAATGCCACTGAAATGTTACAGCGAGACAAGGAAGAGTGAAAACAAAAGGCAAACTTCAAATGAACTCCCCCCAACTTTTTGACAGGTGGCTGAGGAGTCGGCTGACACTGCCTCGTGCACCACCGCCGATGGAAACTAATGAGCTTTACTTTGCTGTTTGTGGATCGGGGATGTTTGTCTTGTTTCCACATGGTGTAGGATTTTAAGATTGAATCAGCAGTGTGGCACAGAGGTAACATGCAGGTCTAATTTATGACAAATCGGTAACTTCACCATTTCTGCCTTATCATCCCTTCCCGATCCAGTGGAGATTAACATATTAATGCTGTTAATTATTAAGAACAGATGGTCTAGTAATAATAAAGCAATTAAACTTCTCCAGCGCAAAGAAACAGACACTAGATTCAATGAAATTGGTCATCGAGCTGTGGTAAACAACGTAATTGACAGCACGGTGGCTTTCTGTGGAGAGTGCACACCATAGATCAGCAGTCTGTGGGGCCCACATTGACTGGACACCAATAAGATTACATTTACCCTGAAACACAAATAACAATTAAAACGCTAACAAGGCACTAAACACGGCAATTAACACCTGCTGGATGAAGAACAATGACAGCCAGAAATGGAAAACTTTGTGATTTGCTACATCAGTGGTTTAAGTCTGGTGATTTTTCCATATCTAACCTTATTTTTTTTAACATTAGAATGAGACCAACAACACTATGCAAACAGTAATTACTTCTTGAATCACACACCCTGATCTCCTTCTTAGGAGGCTTTGCAGTACTATAACCTCATTATAACAGCTCCTGACTACAGCTAGGTCAAAAAACCCTATTAAAGCTTCATAAGTGTTGTTTACTGATTAGCTAGTCTGACATCACACTGAAATGGCATTGCATCACACTCCTTTTCTACCTTGTGACACAACTGATTTCCTACTAAAGCCCAAGGTTTCCATCTAATTCTAACGTGATAGTAAGTAATGGAAGGCCCCTGTCTTTGCAAACAGCTTTGCAAGTCTTTTGAACAGCTAATTGTTAGTCTACTGCAGTGCACATCAATGTGAACCAATCGGAAGTTGCCCTTTCATGCCACGATATCAGACTGGTCAGTCAGCTTGTCTCTGTGGATGGTAAGGATGTGTGCAGCTAATATAAGCTTGTTCACAATATCTCAGGAGAAAGAGATCGAGACATTATTTGAAAGTTTTCATTGTCAAATGTTGCAACTTTGTTAGTTTTTAGTTAAGTTTAGGCAGTGCACAGGAGGCAGGATTCAGTTGCTGTGAACAGATCTGACTGTTATCAGACGGCTCTCATATCATCGCAGATTGGCACAATCAGACATAACACAGAACTGGCAATAGTGAGCTGGCAGGCTCTGTACTGGATGTTTATGGTCTCACACGCATCTCTGCATGTGAGGGTAATATGGTACCCATGTAGAAATGTTGGGCTGCAGTGCATGTACAAAAATGGCTTTAGGCTATGGTGTGACAATAATTTAACATCTCTTTGCTTAAAGCTTGAATATGTACTCAACTCAGTCATTCATTATTAACCTTACAATATTCTAACCAGTATAAAAGCAGGTAGTGATTAAGCCCATGTGGAATTAAATTGGTCCATTTTGTATTACAGGAAGTTGATTATTTTCAAAGGCTGACGGAAATTGGATAGGTAGAAAAGCCACCTGATTTTACAAGGAAAAACTGGGGATTCGCTGCAGGGCTGGTGATCTCTTATCATGATTCATCTAAAGGTTGACAGATGTATAATAAAATCGAACCTTGTCTCATAGTGTTTATTTGTACCATTGCTGGTAAAATCCGATAAAATCCATCGATCCATCCACCCTCTTCCACTTATCCAAGGGAACTGGAGTCCATTCCAGTCCTCCGCAAAATTGAATGGCTAGTTTAAAATTAACAACAGAAAACATCTGGTTCAGCTGAACTATTAAAAGTCGGACTCTGAGATTTCTATAATCACTGTGCAATCATGTCTAAAACCTCTTGAGATGACCATGGTTTAACTTTGCAGATCGCACTGGTTTATAATCTACTTTAATGTACTCAAAAAACCGCCTTTGAAGGTGAGGACTTCAAATACAGAAATCAACTCTTGCCAGGTTGGCAAAAACAATTTTGAAACATACTCATAAGCGTCCTTGTTAAACAAATAAAGCACACTTTTATGCTCAGTTTTGAGCATCATTTCAGACAGTAACATTTTGGCAATGGTTATTACAGCAACACTTTCAATTGAAAGTTAGGGCATTGCGTTCCTAATGACTTTGCTCTCTTCGGCGCCTTTCGGATCCAAAGACAAATAAAAGTTAGAAAAGAGCATTTGCTCCTCAGGTGTGTGATAACTTTGACGTGTTGTCCCTCAGCCTTATTTATATTCATTTCATTTTTATCCCCAGTGTTAATTGTGTCTGTACCCATTTTTGTACAGAATGCAAAAATGAGCAACGGATGTGAAATCCCTTTCTAAACAGGGCATTGTGAATTCCAAGCCACATGGCTGTATTGGAGATAACTGCTCTGACAGCTAGCAGTTTAGTCAGTCAATCTCCGGCCACAGAGGGTGTATTGTTGAAATATTAATTGGCTTCCTCCTTTGCCATTCCCCAGTTTCTCTGAGTTGGGAGAGCTGCCATTTTACCCAGTTCCGATCTACAACATGGCCTCTGGTCATAGAGGCCAGGGGCCTCGTCGGGACACCAGCTCTAATAAGGAAATACAGTCGACTGTCTGACTGGACGACATAATTAGGACAGTTGAGAGCACTCGATGAACAAACACATTTTTTGAATTCAGCTCAAGTTTTGTGTGAGCCATATGCCTCGTGCTGTCTCCACAGTGTGAAGCTGATGTCCTAATTCTGTCCCCCACGAAAGGGGGACTAGCTACTCCTGACTCATTTGGACTGTATTTTACCAACACAGCCTACAACTTCTTCTCGGTTAAAGACTTGCGCCTGGATGTGGGTGCCCACTGCAGAGAGCAGAATATAAAGCAGTGATTGTAGGCTGAAAAGAAATTTCTGCAAATATTAAACAGAAAGATCTCATTCTGCCATTTGGACCAAGTACAAATACAATGCAAATCTCTTCATATGTGGGGTGAGCATTGCAAATTCACACAAAAACATAAAAAAATGAAATTGACAGACCCTAAGTGGGTCAAAAGTTATCTCTTTCTTCCTCAACTAGCAAACATTTGGCTTGGTTTTTGGATTTCTTCCTTTTTTTTTAGTTTACATGAAGCAAACTGTGCTGGGAAAAGAAAATAACAGTCGGCTGCCTGTTTGAAAATCTCCTGTTGTAGATAAAAGTGCTATACAATCCCGCAGGCATTATTTGGGTGCGATAAGAAATTTATCTGGAGCTGGGTGAGACAATGCTGTGAACATCACAAGGTCACTGGCTTTCTTGAAGTAATTAGGTGCAGCTGAGCATTAGTTTCAACAGACCCAGGACAGTGCCTGCGAAATGCTTTGTGACCTGGTGACAGGTTCAATCTGCAAGTGAAATCACACGAGAGAAGCAGGCCTTTAGCCGTGAGCTGTGTTTTATATTTTATTTAAGTTTGCTAAAACATGTATGGTTTTTCACACTGAGGTAAGAGACTGAAAACTGTGACCGATTGGGAGAGGGTGGCTGAGGCGGGGAACCTACCAGTTGGCGGGTTGGTTATTTAGGGAATTTCACCCCAGACGGAGGTCTAGAGTGCTCTGGAGCAGATTATCATGGGGGACGTCTCTGTACATTGCTGCATTCATCTTTCGCTCACTCTTACTAGTTTCCCATTTCCTGCTGCCACCACCATGCTTCAAAGTAGGCATGGTATTAACCAGGTGATGAGGACTGTCTAATTTCCTTCAGATTCTTCTTCTGATTCCTTCTGATTCTTGGCATTCAGGCCAAAGAGGTGCCCTTTGGCAAACTCCAGGTGGGATGTCATGTGCCTTTTAGTGAGGAGTGGCTTCTGTCTGGTCAGTCTGAGATACAGATCTGATTGCTGGAGTGAGAAGAAATGGCTCCCCTTCTGTCAAGTTGTCCTCTCTACAGACCAGAATGCTGGAGCTCTTTCACAGTGACCATCAGGTTCTTCCTGATGGTCACTCTGAAGGATGCTTTGATGGATGCTTTTCTACCTATCCTTCCTGAAGTCTCTGAGGACTTCATGGCTTGGTTTGTAGTTTGACATGCACTGGGACCTCATATAGACATGTGCATGCCTTTCCAAATTATGTCCAATTAACTGAATTTACCACAGGTGGACTCCACTACAGTTGTAGAAACATTTGATAGATGATCAGTGGAAACAGGACCTGAGCTTAATTTTGATTGTCATGGCAAAGGCTGTGAATACCAACGTACATGTTACAGTTTAATTTTCTTCATTTGTAATACATTTTCCCACTTTGTCATTATGGCGTATTGTGCGTAGATGTTTGAGGCGAAAAATGATTTAATCCATTTTGGAATAAGGGTGAAACATGAGAAAAGGTGGAACAAGTGAAGCGTGGTGAATACTTTCCAGACGCACTGTAGAATAAAGTGCTGAAATAATGTGTGTGTGTGTGTGTGTGTGTGTGTGTGTGTGTGTG